>NC_045614.1:137165984-137430984 GCF_009829155.1 Mustela erminea
TAAGCCGCTGCCTTTGGCTCAGGTCATGATCTCAGGGTCCTGGGATCGAGTCCCGCATCGGGCTCTCTGCTCAGCAGGGAGCCTGCTTCCTTCTCTCTCTCTCTCTCTGCCTGCCTCTCAGTGTACTTGTAATTTCTGTCAAATAAATAAATAAAATCTTTAAAAAAAAAAAAAAAGGTATGGTCAGCAAAGAAATAAATTACCCTATATGATATGGTAAACACCAACATTGAAGACTGCAAGATATATCACTCAGTTACATCAAAATTTCAGATTTAAAAATGCTAGCCTATTGTAAAACATGAAAAATATTTAAAGATGTCACCTGTTCCTTTTCTAATTATCTTTATTTTTTGCAAATATCAAACAGGATTTTCTTTAATTAAGTAACCCATTCCTTCCTCTATTGATCACTGTAAACTTCATCATAAACCATTTCTTTCATTTACTATAAACGAGATAACCCAGAAGTAGCAATAAAACTAACTCTGCACTGATGCCTTAAAATACAAATTATGTAGTCCTCAAACTTACCCTATGAATGCTTGAAATAAAATGGTAATAATAACTTCCACTATCTTGATAGACTTCCAGCAAAAACCAGATTCATGTGTCTATTTATGCATATTGTATCAGCAGTAAATAAAAAGTACAAGTTGTAAAATATCACAGTGTAATTCCATTTTTATAAATAAACAAAAACTACATAATATATACGCATTTGTATGTCTGGGAAGAGAAAACGATATAGAAGGATGGGTACTAAATAATTAACATTGGGTTAGTGGCAGCTAAGAGAAGATACATTTTTTTTCTTTATCAGTTTTGACCCACTACAATGAACATGTATTACTTTATAACCTTTCAAAGTTTATAATAAAATTTTTAAAAGGGAGAGGATGTAGGTAAATGACAAAATTTTCTCACATTTCGTTGTGAGTGTATTAGAATTGAGATATTGTTTTTAGCAATCTGAAGTTATTTACCTAACTAGAAAAGTTAAGATTTTTTTCTTTATAATTACGATATACTTGTAGAAAGTCTTATGCTTCCATCCAAGTACTAACCAGGCCCGACCCTGCTTAGCTTCCGAGATCAGACGAGATCGGGCGCGTTCAGGGTGGTATGGCCGGGGCGCCTGGGTGGCTCAGTGGGTTAAGCCGCTGCCTTCGGCTCAGGTCATGATCTCAGGGTCCTGGGATCGAGTCCCGCATCGGGCTCTCTGCTCAGCAGGGAGCCTGCTTCCTTCTCTCTCTCTCTCTCTGCCTGCCTCTCAGTGTACTTGTAATTTCTCTCTGTCAAATAAATAAATAAAATCTTAAAAAAAAAAAAGAAAGTCTTATGCTTCTATAAATTTTCACAAACTATTTTTAACACCCTATGAATAAAAAGAAAATGAAGGAAGTGAAACAGAGAGGTTATATGCATTGCTGGAGGTCACACAGTAAAATCATATTCTCCTGCCTCCTTGTGCTATGCTATTCCTAAAATAAATAGGCTGTGTATGTTAAAGTTAAATACAGATGTTATGATTCTGTGGCAAATGGTAATGAGTATCGCCAAAGATACCACTGTAGCAAAGACATTCTCCATCTCAACTCCTAATGCTATGATGGGAAAAACAAAATAAGAACCTTGTTGCCTCTGCTGCTAGCTCTCTCTCTGCAGTTACAGATAACAGATCCTGAGAAAGTCATGAAATAACTACCATGTACCCGGTGGGATTTCCTGAAATGAAGCAGAACCTGTAGTGTACTAAACTATAGTACAACAAACAAACAAAACAAGAATACAATATTCAGTTATTCTGGTAGTTTCAGGAGAGCCTGAGTTATGGACTCCTGAGTAAAGGGAAGTCAGGGTAGGTGGTGATTTAATGCACTTGGAATATTTAGTTTTATTCTACAAAGCTTTAATAAGCACATGTGCATAAAACTCAGAAAATGAATTTTATCTAGATTAAATATAAATCTGAGACTATTAGTAATATCATGAAAACTGCAAGGCATCTTTGTCATCTATTTCCTTTTTTTTTTAAAAGCTAACTGGCCAACATTTTCTCCTTGGACCACCAAGTCTTAAAAATTCAACAACAGATCTTCCTTTGGAAGTGAGGAGATGGAGGGAGCACAGAAAAAGTGCCCAAGTTCATGCTGCTTGGATAAGTGGGTAATATTTACTAATCATTCCTTGAAGGAACAATTTTTAATAAACGTGTAACTGACCAAAACCTGTCAGAGAAATGGATCACTGACAATGGCACTGTTTCCAACTGGAATGTGAGCCAGCTCCCAGATTTAAGACCTGTAAACTGCCTAAGAAATCATGACAGTAATAGGACATTAACATTTAATCCATATTAAAGGTATTTTAATTTACACACATTCATAAGACATATTTCTTTGTTAAAAGGAAAGAGAGAAAGATTTATGAAATTGATCTTCCAAAAAGAAAAACTTCATGCTGTTTTATCTCATGATCATAGGCTGAGGAAAGTGTCGGTTTTAATATGCACATTTACCCTCAACCTCAAATATATATTGGCTTAGGTGAGAAAAATAAATTAAAATGCTGGAAGGAGAGGGATCTATTATGTTGAAGTCCTTATATGAGGCAATAAATATTTTTCATCAGTGTTTAATAAATATATAGACTATATGAGTAATGTCAGTGCATTTTGAGATAACTATATTCTCAAACTCATCTGGACAAATGTCAAAAACATTTTTTCAGAACACAGTGGGAAAATATTAAAATAAAACATATTTTAAAATGTAACATATGAAAGACAAGTGACTTTAGAATAGGGTTTATAACTTCTGTTTGCATTTTCTGGTTCATGCTGTATGTCAACTGAATCCTCAAAAGTATTACAATATTAAATTAACTATATTTATTCTTGTATTAAAGAATTATTAATCTGTGAACTAAAATACAGAAGTTTTATTTGCAAGTTCTATGCAAAATAGCCTAAAACAAAGAGGAAAGGGCTTTTATTAGAATGAGTAGTGTTACTGAAGAGCATGTACTAGCTAGCAATGGGACTGCCTAGATTTCTGGCAAGCAGCAACTATATTCTACAAACCACTGATGGGCTAAACAAGCTATTAATGACAGTTGCTTTAACACTTAAAATGGTCAGACTGTGTTACCTGACCACAAGGACAAGTAGGTCACCATTCTCAAATGTTATACAATATAAGAAACATAAATGAGACCTCTGTGGGGAGAAAAACCCACAGGTATGGCTCCAGAGTTCTTTTGCTATTCAACTATTAATAGAAAGCAAATCCCACTTAAAGTTGTAAACACTTGTAAGTAACCCTTTTTACTAAAAGATTTATCATCACTTATTTAATTTTCTACCTAAGACTGAACAAGGTATTAGTCCTAGTGTCCAGCTTTAGCCCTGATATATACAACTTAACATCTGGAATCAAATAAAGGAGAGAAATAATGAACAGTCCTTCTGTTACTCTTGCAGTTAGATGATGAATTTTTTGTCCTTATATAATCCTGTAGAGTGTCTGTCTGTCTGGGTTTATGAACACCCAACCAATCATTCATATGCTGCAAAATCATACTCAATGGGTACACGGGGGAAGCATCTTGATTCTTCATCCCATGCAGAAGACCTTGTGTTCTAAAAGACAGGACACGTCTTTTAAATCAATACCTTTCAATGTACCTTTCTTCCTTGTGGTTGCTGGACTGGCAGCATTAGCCTCACTTGGGAACTTACTAAATGAGGCATCTCAAGTCCCACCCTGGACCCAGAGAATCAGAACTTGAGTTTAAACAATATCCCCAGGTGACTCATAAGCATATTAAAGAGTGAAGCAGTGACCTAAATCACCCCATCTCACCCCCAATTATTTGGCTTTTCAGAAAAGTGTACAAGGGGAGCCTTAGAAACATCTTGCTGATCAGGATAATTCACTTCATTCTCTGCCAAAGGAAGCAAGGCACAGCATCCTTCTTTCAAGTAACAAACTCATGTTTGTTGTTTGAAAGAAACAACTCACAAGCTATTTGGGCCTAAAAAAGAGATAATTTTTCATATAGCTTAACCTAATATATTCTGATCTCAATCCCTCTTCCCCAAGAGGAAAGGACAGCATTAGTTTTATAGGTTCCTAATAAAACAAAGATAGCTATATTGTAATCAAATGGCAAGGCTGTAGCTCCTGTATGTTTTCATAATTATAAAGGTTAAAATGCACCAAACCCCACTTGACTGCATTAAAAACACTCTAAAAAGTAAACCTTTTAGTCCCCATTCAGTAGTTCAATAAGGGTTACTACTCACTATATTATCTAGAATTTTAAAACATAAAATGGTAGAAAAATATGGAGTCAGGTACCTCTGATATAACAAAGGGGAACTTACGAGTTAATTTTCTACACCTTTAGAGCACCATTAAAAAAAAAAAAAAGTCAGGAGCAATATCACCACCTAATAACTACCCAGGCTCCATTCCTTCAACCCTTCTGTGTGACTGGGGTCCTATCTGAAAGTCTTTAATTTGTATATGATTCTTCATGAGATTAAAAAGTGTTATTTAAGTTCATTATAAAATCTAAGCACAACATGATAAGCAGTAATACTCACTTATTTTCTCTAAGTCTTTAAATAGATATGGCCACTGAGCTCTTTGAGATGTTTTGGGTTTAATTCTGCTGACAATTCCTATAGGATTCATCAGGAGAACTACACAGGATTCAAGGTCTGCTCAACATTGATTTCCAACATTTTCCTTATGAGTTTGTCTTTGAGATAAAAATGTTCATAGACCCGTCCCCATCCCTGATGGTAGTCATAAGCTTAATACATAACTGGAAGCACAAACAAAAATTATCCCCAGAAAAATGAAGTTCAATGCTAAAATGCCAAAAGAGTGAGTGAAGATCTAGGCTTTGGTGTTATCACAAAACCAGCTAGAGGGAATGGGCTTAAAAGTGAGAAGGACCACTTTTAGGAAGTATTGCTCTGGGAGAAAATCGAAAATATATGACAGCAACAAGAAAGAAGAAAGAAAGGAGAAACAAATGGTTAAACAGAAATAAGACATGCCAACTCCTTCATCCCTGCGACACCCACCACTGTCCATTAAAGAAACCATTTTACTTTACTGCAAAAGCAGGTACCCTTGAACTAGGAACCATGTCTACAAAATGTCTAGAACTTATAAAAGAAGGAAGGAAGGAAAGGATGGAAAGAAATAAAATTACCTCCCCCATAAAGCTACTGTAAGAAGTAGTGAACAGAAAATGCAAATCAAAACATGTCAAGAGATGAAAATTCTCCCCTCAAAACCAAACCAAAGCATAAAAGTTTTTTGGACAAATAACAATTAAGAAAACCTAGAATCAGATATTCAAAAAATAGGAACAGATATAGAAGAAAAAGTATTTCAGAAATGAAGAATAAATTAGAACATGTCCAAGGAAGAATAAATTTGAATGAAAATTTAATAAGAAATACTACGTGAAACAGGTAAACTGCTTCTCAGTTGTTTGAAAACAAAATAAAGTAATAAAAAGAGTCAAAGACAGAGAATGAAATAGAAGATGAGCAAAGAAAGATTTTATATATAATTACATAGAAATACATATATAACTGGAGTCTCTGAAGAGAAAACAAAACAATGGAATGGAATGAAGATTTAATACTATAATCCAAAAACAATTATTTCCAGAAATGAGAAAACTTAAGTCTACATATGAAAAAGCCAGAAAAATTAGCCAGAAACATCTGACTTTGAGAATTATTCTAGTAAAAAAAGGACAATGAAAAAATGGCAATGCCTCAAGCAAAAAAAAAAAAAAAAAAACAAAACAAACCTACAAATTCTACATAAGGGTAAGAAAATAAGGCTAGTGCCACAAATACCAAGAGCAGAATAACATTTTCCAGAAAGCCAAGGGGAAAAAATTGTAAGCCAAGGATTTTATGTCCAGTCAAGCTGTCATTCAAATAGCAAAACTAGAAAAACAGCTTAGAACGTTCAGTATCTCAGGGAATCTTATACACAGCAGCCCAACCTGAGGAATATACTAGTGGGTGAGTTGCACACAAACAGGAGATGAGTGGGGAAATATCAGCAAACAATCTATATTAATTAATTATATATAATTAATTATATGTTAATTATATATTAATATAGTTAACTTAAATATATATTTACATTTATATATAATATATAATATAATAGATAATTTATATATATATATAGTTAATTTAAAAGGTGATTCTAAAAGAGGGTGACAGCATGGATAGAAGAATAGTATGCAAACATCATACATTCCAACAGAGTAGCAAGAATACAAAAAGAAGAAATGGGATGAAAAGGAGGAAAGCAAAGTACAACAGGAGCACCGGCTATCACAAGGGTTAACAGGTGGGAACTGAGGATGCCATATAAAAGGTTAAGTAAAAATGAAGGGGGAAAAAGCATTATGCATTATAAAAAATATAAATACAAAGGTAACCACTAGAACAAAAATGCAGGTCTCCCTAACGTTAATAATAATAATAATAATAACAGCTCTTCAGAGACAATCCTCCCATCGGTTCTATACATCTTATATCAACTAAAAGCCTTTCTTCAGAGCTATATTTTCAAATACAGCAAACAGTCTTGGAAGATAAAGAATTGCCCCCTGCACCAGAAGGCAGTTTTGTTACCAAATTAGGATACTTAGGATAATATCTTTCTCTTAGGTAAAGTGTGGGTCAGTTTCCTGTCAGCTCCTTAAAGAAGAGAGTCTCTCAACTATGATACAAACCCACTGGGTATGCAGCATCATCCCATGGAACTCAGAGATCACAGGAAACTATATAACTACGTAGTGGCCCCTTTGGTGCTGTTAGTAATACAGAGCTTTGTCTCTGGCCCAGAAATCTCATGTCTTCTGCCAGCATCTATTAAAGTAAGGCAGGCATACAAATAGGCTAAAATCCCAGGCCCTTAATAAAGAAGACACAAAGAGAGAAAGAAACCCAGTAAATATAAGAATACAGTAATTAGGGAGTGATTTCCAGGATAGAAAAGAGCAAAGTACAAAAAAGTATTTATAATATGCTATATTTTGTATGATAGAGAAAATAGGAATAATACAGTTGTATAAATATATTTAATATATTATATATTATAGTTATAATTTAAGTGTATATATACACTTAATTATACAAGAATATACACAGGAAGCATAAATCAGAAGTAAAGAAAATCGGCTACCTACAAAGGATAGAGGAGAACCCAAGCTAGAAAGGAAGTGAATGACACCTTTCTGAGAGATGTACTGTGTACAGTATTTTAGCTTTGTATAGTATTTTAACTTTTAGAAGCATGTTAACATAAAGATGTCCAAACATATAATTAAATCAACAAGAATGGGAACAAGGACACCTAAAACTGAATACAAACAGAAACAAATGCATGCAACCATATTTCAAATGAATTAGGTAACTACGCTCAAGGGGGGAAAAGAACTCTTGAATAAACCTGAAATAAATTTTAATAAGCTCCTGAAATAAATCTTGAACATTTTATTAAGTTTTATTTTTCAGAAGGTATGGCTGTAGTAGTTATGAAACTATTTTACATACATTATATAATTAAGCAAATGGGTAAATGTATTGGTGGTGTTAGGAGTCACAGTTCTGACTCTGAATGAAGGGAAATACAAATGTGAAATGGGGAACAAGGAAGAATTCTGTGGGTTTGGATTGAAATTGGAGGTGTTAGTATGACTCATAATCTCTTAAAAGCACCCAACTATCTAAGTTGCCGTCCTAAGTATCTACCTACCTACTTACCCATCCACCTATTTATCTACCTAATCTAGGACTGAAAAGTTCTAGAAGCAATGAAATCCCAGAGTCAGTGGGCATATCATATGTCCAGACCTTGATTCATAAATACCATTTTCCTCTAAAATGAAATGTCACAATTTCAAGAAGTAGCTGATTCCATGAGTAGGACAAGGAAGATTTCAAATGAGCCTGGAACATCTTGTGTGCCAGAAAATAAGGAAGTGCTTTTTTTTTTTTTTTTAAAGATTTTATCTATTTATTTGACAGAGATCACAAGTAGACAGAGATGCAGGCAGAGAGAGGGAAAAGCAGGCTCCCCCCTGAGCAGAGAGCCCGATGTGGGGCTCGATGCCAGGACCCTGAGATCATGACCTAAGCCAAAGGCAGAGGCTCTAACCCACTGAGCCACCCAGGCACCCCATATAAAAAAAAAAAAAAAAAAGATGGGGGTATGTAGAAACAAGCTAAAAGCCATTTTGAAAGGATACTCCCTGGACAAATCTCCCTGGACAAAATTAATTTGAGCTTCAAAATAAGTAAGAAAAGTAATGGATCCATGAGTCCTTGCGCACAATAAATAGATAAAACAAGAATTAAGGGTGGGCTCTTCCTTAAAATGGAATGCTGGCTACCAAATCTGGGAGGGAGTGGTAGAGTTGGAAAATCTCCATTTACAATCAGGCAAGAACCACCAATGAACAATGTAGTACCAACCTTCAAAGACCCTGTTTAGAACTTTCAACAGACATGGGCTTTAAGCATAGTACACAAGTTTGTGAGAAGAAAAATAAAATAGTACCAGGCAGTATAGTAAAAATTTAAGTTGGGCAGTTCCCAGGAAAAGGTAGCAAAATAGAAAAGTAATTATAGAACAAAGGCCGAATCACGAGTTTGAGTGAGACCTGCTTTTCCTTTCTAGGATTACAGATAACTACATACCAAGAAGAGGCCATGAACAGAATACAAAGGCAGTGCAACTATGCTATCTATGTGTCCTTGTGGCAAGTATAACATGCTGCCTATGTGATTTTTCTTAGCTTATTTATTTTTATTTTTCATTTTTGAAAGATTTTATTTTTAAGCTATTTCTACATCCGAAGTGGGGTTTGAACCTACAATCCCAAGATCAAGAGTCACACACATCCTCTAACAACTGAGTCAGCCAGAAGCCCTTTTCTTATTTAAATTTATACTTGCTTTTACTTTTTGTTAATTTTGCTTTTTGTTAATTCTCTATAATTCAAGTAAATTTGAAAAAGCAAAGACTGAGTATACATAAAAAAGGAATTAATTCCACACGTGTGGGATGTTCTTAATTTTACACCATATATTTTTAAAGATCAATCTATTAGATGCTATAATTCTAATTGTATTTAGCTACACAGCCAATGCAAAGAAGGGCTGCATGTGCTAGAAGGCAAAGGCTCTATGTATCTGCTCAGCTGGAAACTGGAGAGACACAAACCTAAGGCATGCACAGCTGCTAGACAGACAGGTTTCATTAATGCTCAAACAATAAATTCTTGAGCTCACTTCCCTCTAGGCAGTTGTGAAGACTATCACAAACTTTACTGGACAGTAGTGCACAAAGCAGTATGATATGTATACATGTATATATATATAGGATATTATGTTATATATTCATACATTCACATTACTGCTAATAGTTCACAGTTAGTGGGTCGATTTTACAATGTCAACTTATAGAGTATTTTGAACAACCTAGATAAAATACATTAAAATAATCCATTTCCCACTACCTGATATACTAATCCTAGCTCTCTCATCTCTAAAATGCATTATCTTTGAAATATATTTGATGTATATGACCCAGATAAAAATGGAATATAACTTAGGGTCAAGATTAGAAAAGAATAATTAACAATTACTCCTGACTGTAATAAGCAGCTATGCTTAATCAAAGGTTTTAACTGTTTTCAGTTGGAAGATTTTCTTCAAATAAAATCTTATTTTAAAATTTAAAAATTTATAAAATAACGAAAAGTGGAACTACTCCGATTAAAGTGGGCAGTGACAGTCTGGAGTGCCACCTGCTTTGGGGAGCCTTCCTGGCAGCCCAAGGCACTTAGAAAACCAGTGCTGAATAAGATTATAAGTAGAATATAAACATATTAAAGAGTCACTGAAAATGAGTTCATACTAGTAAATATTAAAAATATAAAATTTAAACTAAAATATTTAATTCATTACTATTTACTGAGAAATACGAAGCAAGTGAAAATGAACTCTTTTCAATAAGTAATAATTTCTATGATAAATATATTTTGGCACAATGGTAGCTATTCTTCCTTATTATAAGCCCCCAACTGATACTGGAATTTGATGTTTTAGATTAACATTTTTATTCTAATGTCCATATGTCCTAAATATATATGCCACTAAGAAGTGACAAACAGGGATTCAGGAAATAATTTCTAATAAGAATAACAATGCTATTTATTTACATCTAATCTAGATAAATATAAAGTTCAAATATTCTAACTAGGCTGTCATATATTGCTTTTAATAATTAATTTGTACTTTTTAGGCTCATTTTTTTTAAAGTCTGGGTTTCCTCAGTTTCCTTTAGCTATTGCAAGGAAAACCAAAAATCCCTTCTAACTCTAAAACTACTATAAGTCAAAGTGAAGATGCCTCTGCTACTGTTTGCTTTTGTGGGAGCAAAAGAAAGCACATTAATAGTTAACAAAGCTACAGTATGATATACGAATGAAGTCTTGCATTAAAAAAGTACTTAGATTGTATTTACAAAAGAATCTCTATCATTAATTATTCAACATTTGGATTTGACCAGAAACCAGAGCATGACTTTATAATGCTCTGTTTAAATGAACTACTTAATGTTGTAATGAACACTCAATGCAGGAAGCTAAATGAATTTTGGACCTGGTATAACAGAACACTTTTTCTAATTTTTTGATCAATGGATAGATTTTAATGTTAAGTAAGTCTGAATTTCATTTGTACTTTAAAAATGTTTACTTAAACCAAAAATTCTGCATCTCAATTATTTTATATTCTAAAACTGAATGTAGTTTAAACCAATGCATTATTCATAAAGCAAAGACATCAGGAAAAACAAAGCTGTGCCCTTCTTTCAAAGCCGTTAAATTGCTAAAACATACCATATTTATGCATGCAATATTTGATTGTGTTTTTCTTAAAACACAAGCTTGTTTTTGTCAGATCAAGATATGCCAAAAATTCTACACCAAACATTTTTGTTTATAATTAAAGCAATCATCAATCCAAGGATTGTCATCCATTTTATTTCATCTCTACATCAAAAAAAAAAAAAAAGTAATTTTAAAAAAATTTTAAATTCCCTTGAAATGGTAAGATAAATGAAAATGTAAGTGCCTTCACATAATAACAGTAAGCTGACCCTTTGGGAAATAGTTGACTTTCTCAATACAAGGTATTCAAAGCTCATTCAAAAGTGTTCATTTAGAATGCAGATATCAAAGATGATACAAATGTTCAAGAGAAAATTAGAACTTACCAGATGTTCTAATCCAGCTTTGATGTTTCCAGATTCCCTAAAATAGAAGAATAAAAGTTCTAAATAGTTGTTAAACAGTTGTCTGTTATAATTTACATTTACCTCAAATGCATTTTATAAATCCTTACGATTTTTTCTGCACTTAACGTTCACAATAACGCTTTTTTTTAGGACAAAGCAACTTCCACCAAAAGGAAACAGATAATTTATTTACATCTAATAATATTACCACTAAAATTGGGATTCCACTAATAGTGATTTCAGATTTTTCAAAGTCAGCTCATAGAACAAAAGGACGTCAAGAGTACTGTTATTTCACTATCATACAGTATTTATTTCACATTAGCTTTTTCATTAGAGTTTGTTTTCTCCAATATTTATTATAAAAATGTTTATACACATTCTATTTACCATCGAGATTCTACTACTGACATTTTACTCAAGTTGCTTTATCAAATATCCATCTACCAATGACTGCATTTTATATAAAAAATATACATATAAAGAACATGTTTGTGACTTAGATATTATCTAAGTAACTACATCTTAACAAATTTTTCTGTAACATTAATTTTACTAACTTAATGCATACTACAAATCAGAACCTAAGATTGCTGTAACATTACAAAACAAAATATCACCAATGAAGACACAAACATCAAATATGATATACTTTATTTAATTCTTGCTTTTCACTGTAAAAAAGACTGCTGATGTAACTAAAAATACAAATAACCGTGTCGATAGCAAAGATAATTTAAATATATATTTGGGAAAATGTGGCAAATACCTGAATTTTTTCCAAGTTTAGTTAATATTAATTTGGTAGTGACAAATGAACTTAGAACTTCCTCACTCAGACCAAGTAGTATTTTAATTCCATCATAAATACCAAGCCTTGTATTTTTAACATGAAAGTATACTTTTACCATGTTGCAGAGAATAATTATAATAATTATATAATTATAAAACACCCAACAACAGAATTGCATTCATGATGTTTAATCTTTCCCTCACACCTCTTTCTTTCTCTAAAAGGGCCCCAAGTTTACTTCTCTTCTATTTCCGTCTTCAGTTCTGGCTGCCAAAAATATACTTCCCTCTGTTTCCTTTGTCTTGCTATTCAATCTTTCCAAATCTCCCCATCATTTTCCCCTTCAGATGTGCTCCCTGAAAACTACATTCATGTCTTCCAACTTTTGCTCTCACTGCCCAGTCTGGCATACTGGGTATAAATTCCAGCATCTACTGATTAGCACTCATCTTCAGCCATTCCCTTCTCTACTTTCTGCTCCTGGCAATCTTAGCAATACTATATATTCAACACTTAAAAATTTAAGGATTTCTGAAACTCATTCTCTGGATGCAGTCCTAATGACAAATGACAGGAATAAATTATAACAAGGAATCAGAAAAGGTGAATAGGTACATAAATATTTTTAACTTTATTATTACAAATTCAATGCATTTACTGGAGCTAGAAGTCAAAAAAATCTTTACGTTGTCACAAGGACATTCTCATCTAGTCACCATGAAATTTAAAATTTAAACAAAAAAATAATGCATAGAGTGAAACGTCAGCCAGTGCAATGCATATCTGTGTGCACTACAATAAACTGAGTCTTCCTCCCATCACTGACTCCCTGTTCTCAAGCAAAGATATTAGCTCTTTGTTCGTCCTTCTAAAGATACTGTGTGTGTGTGTATATGTATGTGTCTTTCTCCTCCTCCATCTTTCTTTTCTTAAACCCAAACAGAAGCATACTACATTCACTGTTTTGTCCCTTCATTTGGCAATCTAACTCGGAGTTTGCACTATATAATACGAATATACTTCATCTCCCCCCAAGGCTATACTGTTATTTTCTTATTAGAAAATAACACCGCAGTATAAAAGAACAAAAATGCTCAGATTCAAAGTATAAGTCCATAATTTACAATCTGAGACCACTAGAATTAGACGCGCTTCATCAGAATATTTTGGATTTTGGAAAGGTACTAAGACAGTATGCTGTATGTCACGTAACTTCGGCAGCAAGGTTTGAGCACCATCTCATCATTATATACAATAATGATTCTGAAAGCAACATGAACATCCACACAAAATGGGATAAATGAAGACTATGAATAATTTCATTTCGGGGTTAGTTCTGCTATTGAGTTTGCCATCAACTTAGGGAAAATCCCCCCCTTTTTCAGCTATTTATATTTTGGAATCAAGAATAATAATCTGTTCTTTTAAAAAAAAGCTGGTTAGACTATTGCTTTGTTATATTTCCAAGTGATTCTTTAATTAAATGATATTTATGAAATAGGCATTTTGAATGGTACGCAGGAAAGAAAACTAGACATCATCCTTGACACAGGCCCTTTCTTCCACTACCAAATGTAAACAAATGTATTCAACCACAGGGTCTTGGTGACCCACCATCTGTAATAATCATTTAGAATTGGCCACTTCTATCTTCACAGCTACTACTTAACTTTAGGTCATCATCTTTTCTCTCCCAGGTTACTGCAAAACCTCTTAATGGGTCCCAATGGCTCCTGCCTTGCCCCATGTTAACTCATTCTCCATAATACAGCAAGGTCTTCTAAAACGTTAAGCCTGTTCATGTCATTTCCTTTTTAGAATACGTAGTATCCTTCTATATTCCAGTTTACTCATTCCCTATTATCTTGCCAAAGCTACATTGCCAAAAATGTGACAGCAATGGCCATAAGAAATTAACCTGGCTTCCCTCACCACTGAACCACTCGCTCTCTCTACCTGGAATGCTCCTTTTTTCCTGGCCTCCTCTAGTCTTTCCTCATCTAGCTTACAAACAAAATCAAATCAAAACAACAACAACAAAACATCCTTCAGGAGACAATCCATACAAAAAAGGAAACCGCCTCCCTTCCTCACAAATGAATGAATCAACTCTTCCCATGTGTTCTCATCACATAATTTATCATACTTTATTATAAATACCTAATTACTTTCCCAATGACACCACTAAAATGAAAACTCCTTGAGAACATGGATTGTATCTTTAAAATTTTTATATCCCCGCACCCAATACAGTGCCTGCATCAGAGTATGTATTCAACTAATAAGGGTCTGACATTTAAACATGAAGACAAGGTGGGATGGAGAATCAAGCAACCAGTTCAGGTCTCTGAGGGGCGCTCCCCAGCCCCACTCTCTCTCCAGACCACAAAAGAACAAGGCAACTCCAACAGCAAGTGGTTATTTGGGAGGGTAGTACTGGGGGTTTTGTGTACATGCGTGATGTGTGGTTATTTTGTTTTGCTTTGTTTGTTTTTCTAAAGGAATATGAGGACACAGTGGGAAACATGGTTGATTCAGGCCAGAGTCCAACACTAGAGGCTTTGCACTCTAGTTTTTGAATTATCTCAGAGAAGCACAAGCCAGATCCTAGACTTTTACCTCTCTCCATAGATTAAAGTTACTAGCCAAGGCAGCTCAGTGTTGCGAAGAAATATAAGAGAAGTCCACAGGAAAACTGTGAGACCTCTGAGGTGAATAAGCACAGGAATAAAAAACAACAAATGGAGCAACCTTATCGGGGAGGGGAGGAATATAGACTGAGCAAGAATATCCTATAAGCGTAATAAATCTTTAAAGATAAAAGATTTTTAGAAATTTAGTACCAAAAAAACCAGTAATGAAGAGGAATCAATATGAGATAGGGGGTATTAAAAATACAGTAGTTTGAAATAAAGAACTCAGAGGGTGAACTGAAAGCACAATAGCTACAGACTGAGAATAAATTGGTGAGCTGGAACCACTGGGTGGAACTCTCCCAGATGGCGTAGGAAAGGAATGAAAGACAGAACAAACAACAGATAAAGTTAAGAAGAGGAATAGATGTGTGAACATCTAATAATGGGAACCCTAGAAGGAAAGCAAAGACAAAACAGAAGAGAAAAAATATCTGATAAAATAATAACAAAAAATTCCCAGATACAGAATTACTCAAATCTTAGAAAGGGTACACAGAGCAGTGAACAGGATAGTTAAGTGAAAATCCACAACAAAGCATAATATAAGGATTATTAAGATTATAACAGATCAAGAGCAAAGGCTAAAGGTTTCCAGAAAGAACAAGCATATCCCTCCATAGAGGAAGAATAACACTGACATCAAACCTCTCAACACTAATGCTAGAGTATAAGATATATAGTATGAACTGCCAAGATAAAGTGTTAAAGGAAAAGGAAAATTTCCAGAAAAATTTCCAAAAAAGGGATAGTAAAAGGAATAACGAGGCAAACATGAACCAAAAGAGAACTGGGGTGGTTAAGTTTAATGACAAAATATATTTAAGTTACTCTTTCATCCAAAGAACATATATATATACATATACATTTTTGAGAGAGATATATATGAAAAAGGATATTCTACACCAGAAAAGATACAATAGATCAAGAAATTTTATGTATACCCAAAAGGTTTGCATTTTCCTAAAATGTAGTATGTATCACAGTTTGGGACACCAAAGTTTGAACAAGTTTTCCATGAAAATCAGTTTTCTTTAGTTTTACTTAAGAAGGCAGAAAGACAAGGAAGAGGGGCCATCTCAAAACAATACAAATAGGCACGCCTGGGTGGCTCAGTGGGTTAAAGCCTCTGCCTTCAGCTCAGGTCATGATCCCAGAATCCTGGGATCGAGCCCCACATTGGGCTCTCTGCTCAGCGGGGAGCCTGCTTCCCTTCCTCTCTCTGCCTGCCTCTCTGCCTACTTGTGATCTCTGTCTGTCAAATAAATAAATAAGATCTTTAGAACACACACACACACACACACACACAAATAAAACATCAGGAGTATATAATACTACACAAGACAGCATGATATACATACAACTTTGGATCTAGAAGCAGAATACCTAAACTCAAATTTAAGCTATACTACAAAATAGTTGCATGAGCTTGGTAATAATCTGACTTCTCTGAGCTAAAACTGTCTACCACTGATGTGACAAAAGAAGCAAGATTATGTATATGAAGGATTACTATAAACACAATAAATTGTAATATAGTATAGAAGTCTGTTATTATAATAGATATTTAAATATGAAAGTCTTAAAGTGGTTCCAAAAGCCTTAATGAATTTTTTTTAAGTAGAGAGGCAAGATCCAAGACATTGACAGAGGGATCTTGCAACAAATGGTATAAAGCCTGTCCTCTTTAGTGGTCTGTCTCTTGGGTTGTCCCTGTCATGACTTCATCAATATTTGTGCAACTCCTTTTGCCCTGTGCTGAAAGCAGACTTAATTCAATTATAGGTCTCAAAACTGATAAAATGGTCTTGAAGTGGAAAATGGGAAGAAATTATTGGCAAATGAATAAAGATTTGTATCGAACTAACACACAGGAGTACAGCAGGTCTTTTTTTAATCATTCCCTGTCTTAAATCTTCTGGGAACCATGAGTTTCCCTTCCCCTCATGCAGCACATCGATTTCTGAATTAGACTGCAATATTAAATAATTAATATACTTGCCATGATTGATGTTTTGCATTAGTTGAATATTAGGTTATCAATCAAAATCCACTTGGTTTAATGTAATAATATTGAAAAAGTGTCAGGGGCTGTTCATCCAATTTGTAGTTGAGGCAGCACAGATAGTAATGTTGGCATTACACGAGGCTCTAAAGCAGGAAATGCAGTGGCTCAACATGTATAAGGCAGACATTTTGAAACTAACTGGGACAAGGCTGAGGTTGTCCTAAATAAACCTTCTGGCACCTGTCAGTTTCAATGTTAGGTCTCTTTCCAGGAGAAAGATGCCATGCATCAATCATGACATGGCAGGCAAGAAAAATTTTAAAAAGGATACTAATTTAACTTTGTGGCAAACGTTTCATTATTTTGCCAAAGGAAGCATGTTCTAAATCCAAAACTGTGTTATGATAAGGCTTATATCCCCTTAGAAAATTTCCAAAAAAATACAGTAAGATTTCTTAGAACTAGTCTTACTAGGAACAGATTCTTTCTTTTTTTTGTTTTGTTTTGTTTTGTTTTTTCATATGGGAACAATATTACACCAAAGTGATCATCCAGGTTTTATAATGGTCTAAGGGAATCAGGTCACAGAGTCACAATTAACAACAGTATTTATTTTTAAAAAACTCTATTCCTTCTGATGAAGGCATTCTCCTTCATTCTCAATATTTTACATGTAAACCTACAAAATACAAACTTAATTTTTTTAAATGACTTGCTTCTCCCAATAAATGATTTTTTCCATTATTCCTTATTACATCTGAAATCTATTATGGATTTACTCATAAAAGTAACATTTAAAAAGTAAATAAATAAAGGACATTCAAAAGGAAAGTGGAGAGTAGAAAAATAATAAAAGAAATATAAACTAAAGACATTTCATAGAGCAGCCAAAATCCACTGGATATTTAGTTGTAAAATACTCAGACTATAATGAAAGTAACTAACTAAAGTAGCATTAAAGTATCATTTCACTGACCAAGTCTTTAGGAAATAAAATATTAAATACATTTATAATCAGTAATATATATGTATTATCCCATATAAATCTGAACACATATAATTATTATGGAAAACACAGTAACTCCTAAATAAAAAATTTTACAGATTTCTTTCTTGCCATGAACTAAGCATATTATTCACTTTTAAAAGATTAGTACGCTGCAGTTTCCTAGAGCTACAAGAAATTCTTATCAAAATTAATTTTTTATTGTCTCTCTCATAAAGCAAAAATTATGCTGACTTTGTTTTTTACATAATGGCAGAAAAGGTTTTTAAAAGCTTGAGTTTTAAATTTTAGAAGTATCTACACCTCTTATCTCAAATAATCACTGATAAATTTTTACATGTATATATTACATATCAAATGTTATTAATGAAAAATTTGATAATATATAAAACTCAGAAGAACATGGATTCAAATTCTAACTCTACTACTTACTAAATAACTTTGTCAAGTTATAGATATTCTCTAATTTTTCCATCCTGAAATTCAAAAAAAGGATTAAAAAGATCATCAGCATATATATAGAAGTCACTCAGTAAATACTGATTCAATATGACAGACTAATAATCGACCAAAAGACTGCATTCCACTTTCAAAATCAAGAAATGGGGTGCCTGGGTGGCTCAGTTGGTTAAGCAACTGCCTTTGGCTCGGGTCATGATCCTGGAGTCCTGGGATCAAGTCCCACATCGGGCTCCCTGCTCTGCAGGGAGTCTGCTTCTCCCGCTGACCTCTCTCTTCTCACTCTCTGTCTCAAATAAACACAATCTTAAAAAAAAAAAAAAAAATCAAGAAATATCTTTATAGATGTTAGCTTTTTAAATCACCTTAATATTGGTTTTAACTGTAGTACCTATTAGTGAAAGTCAGTCTACTTTTCAAATAACAGAAACATATAAAAGGCTTAGCCCAATGGCTGGCCATCCAGTAAAAACAGTATGTATATCCTGGCATAACCACATTCTAATATCCTGATATCTTTGAAAAGAACAGAATGTGTTTCAACATGTGTTGAAAAGTAAGCAAAAATAACTTCTCAATTATCTGATGCTTTTTACATTTTAATCCCAGTAAGAAACATACAGATGGGGCGGCTGGGTGGTTCAGTCATTTAAGTGTCCAGCTCTTGATTTCGGCTCAGGTCATGACTTCAGGATCCTGAGATCAAAACCCTGTGTGGGGCTCCAACTGGGCATGAAGCCTGCATAAGATTCTCTCTCTGTGTCCCTCTCCCCTCTCAAAACCAAACAAGCAAACAAAAGAAATATATAGAATATCAGCTCTAAGTTGCCAAAAGATCTTTCTGGAGTTCGCAATTTCAATTTACCAGGTCTTACAGACTATCTTGCAAATCACTGGCTCTAACAATATATTCTTATGTTACCGCAATTCAGAATGAGAGTTTTCAGATGTTTGTATTTTACAAGTAGATTTTTATCCAACTGATTATTATTTGCAATAAATTCTGCTTCAGAACTTACAAATCATTTGCACAAACGAATGTGGCATGGTTACTAAAATTTACATGTACTATTTTCTTTTTTTAAGAGTAGTTGGTTTATGGACTTAGAGTAGTTAGTGATGGACTTTAAAGAGGGCATGTGATTAATGAACACTGGGTATTATAAAGACTGATGAATCACAGACCTGTACCTCTGAAACCACTAATACATTATATTTTAATTAATTAAATTTAAACAAACAAACAAACAAACAATCAAACTACCTAACTTCAGGACTACAGGGAAAAGGCGAGTCTTTAGTTAGTTTTACAAATACTAGTGAGCATTCACTAACCATATTAAACAGCTAAGGACATATTATACACATGAGCTTAATGCAGAGAAAAGCTGAACACTTAAGTTGGTATGTATCAATTAATCCATTTATAGTCATTCAGATAAACAGGTTCTGAAGTTCACTGAAATGGTCGACAAAGGAAAGAAAATAGATTTCAATATTTTTGCAGTTGTGTTCTAAGTAACAGTTCCAGAAGAAGACTGAGTGAGAGATTTCATCATCAATAGATCTGATCTAAAAAACTGCTAAAGAAATGCTTTAGATACAAGGGAAATTATACTAGAAAGAGACCTCGAACATCAAGAATGAAAAACAAGAGAAATTTATTTACTGAGCACCCTTATACCTTTCTGCACAATAAATTCTGAGAAGATAACAGAACAAAAAGAGTAACATAACCAAACATAATCAACAAAAATACAAGTATTAAGATGTGGTATCTATGCCTTAGATATTTAAAACAGCATTGTCAAACCAAGACTATTACATGAAATAGTTAATGTCCACACCAGGCAGGGAAAATGCATGTGAACATGCTACCTATTTGCTATTTCCCACATGCAGGATTAACATCCATAATCAATGACAATCCTCTTTCCCACTGAGGCCAGACGCAGCTCAAGAATCTTTCTCAACACTGTGCTTGAAGGAGTTATATCCACTGGTTGTCTTGAGTTAGCAGGTGAGATGCAACCCATTCACCACCACCCTTTCAATACATGTTCCTGACCCAGCTCAAATTCCACGGTGCAATTCAGACTTCAGTCATCTCCAGCGGTCAAAAGACACTTACCCTTGATTTCAGATAGCATTTATATTTTAGTGAAGAACCAAGTTCACAGGTGGGGAATATATGTTTCACTCAGATTTCTATGTTTGGAGGAAAAAGCCTTTTTTTGGTAAAATATTTAAATTTATATAAGAAAATGTTAGAAAAAGATATGGGGAGTGTATATAAAACTTGCTTTGTTGCATGTGGCCAGGCAAGTCCAAAGCCTAACACTCTTAAAGTAAGAGCAGGGCCCTTCGTCTTCAACATCAGCTGTGCTGTATCTCATGTAAAGTATCTCATCTGCTGCTGCTTTGTGGAATGGAACCTCAGACAAGCCCAGCGGGGTGGGGGGAGCAGGCAGGCGGGAGGTCGGCCAGAAGACTCTATTAAAACGCACCCTCTTGCTGACCAAAAAAAAAAAAAAAATCAGCTCAAATTCAGAAAAAAGAGAAACTGCCATATGTATTAGAGTGGTTGGGAAAAGAGGCAACTTTAGTGGATCCTGGAGGACTGACTGCATTTGAATAGAGAATAGGCAGGAAGAGCGAGCTCAGAGGTACCCCATAACCTAGCAGAGGTCAAGTAAGATCAGTCGCCTGCCCAGAATAGTACATGAAAAGGTCATATCACTGTTAGTCTTTCATTTTATTTATTTTTAAAAGATGTTATTTATTTACTTTTGTGAGAGAGAGAGAGAATGAATGAGAGAACATGAATGGAGGGAGAGGCAGACGGAGAAGAAAACTCCCCACTGATCAGGGAGCCCAATGCGGGACTCAATCCCACGACCTTGGGATCCTGACCTGAGCCAGAGGCAGGTGCTAACTGACCAAGCCATCCAGGCGCCCTGCACTGTTAAGTCTTTAATTTTAAGTAGTTGTTATTTTGTTAAGTTTTCAGGGCCATCATGTACAATTGTGTGTATTGTTCATTATGGAGGAAAAGAGGGGAAAAAAAACCCTAATGGGCAGTGGCAGCTAAAAGCTCTATGCATCCAAGTAGTGCATCCTGATGTTGTCCTGCATCCACAGGAAGAACGGACATCTTTTCCTAACATGCACAAAGGTATCATATGGGCTAGCAGTAGCCCTGCAAAAAATAGGTGCTTATTGTAGAAAAATTCAAAATCACATCTGGTTCTAATGAAGAAGAAAATAAAGATCACCTAAATTTCCATCAGCCAACATAATATCTCAACATGTTTTATTTTTTTCTCCATTCTTATGCATATATAAAAATACTTACTTTTTCTTACAAAAATGGGATCATCATTGATTTCTGCTATGTGGCTTCAATTATTTCACTACTTAATTTATATTTTAAACAGCTTCTCAGGTGCTAATAAATATATTTATATGTAATATTTTTATTGTTTACCTACTATTCTGCTCATGGATGTGTAATACATTAACTTCTCCATTATTGTTGGACATTTGGTTTGTTTCAGATTTCTAATTCTAAATAAAACTGGGGTGTAAAAATACAACTGATCATTAGACTTAAAAATCACTTATGAATTTTATGTAATGTTAATTTCTCTTGGAGGAATGGGGTTAATTTTTTTTTTAGATTTTATTTATTTATTTGACAGAGAGAGAGATCACAATAGGCAGAGAGGCAGGCAGAAAGAGAGGGGGAAGCAGGCTCCCCGCCGAGCAGAGAGCCCTATGTGGGCCTCAAATTCCCAGGACCTTGAGATCATGACCTGAGCTAAAGGCAGAGGCTTAACCCAGTGAGCCACCCAGGCGCCCGGGGTTAAATAATTTTTAAAGGGGGAAATATATCAGTATATTTTACCTCTAATACTGAAATAACTTAAACTTATACATTTATTATATTTATATAAATAAAAACATGTATTTAAATAAAGTTTCATTCATAATTTTTAAATTTAAATACAATTAAAAATAAAATTCTGCTTCCAAGAAAGTCCATTGTCATAACACTGTATCCCAATAACTTCACAAAAGCAGTATCTACCTATACGAAATACAGAATCAATAACCCCAAATAAAAAGTAACAAATAGGGGCGCCTGGGTGGCTCAGTGGGTTAAAGCTTCTGCCTTCGGCTCAGGTCATGATCCCAGGGTCCTGGGATCGAGTCCCGCATCCGGCTTTCTGCTCAGCGGGGAGCCTGCTTCCTCCTGTCTCTCTCTGCCTGCCTCTGTCTGCTTGTGATCTCTCTCTGTCAAATAAATAAATAAAATCTTTAAAAAAAAAAAGTAACAAATAATATTTTCACTGAGAGAAAATGCAACATGAGTATATTTTTCCTGAGAAAGCAAATTTTCCATAACTCAGAAACTGATTATTCAATTCTTCAAGTATTAACATCTTCTGATGCTTTTTGGTTTCCCTGTGATGGTCTCCTATGTAACTACCCTGATACTCGAGTAGGAAACAAAAAACTAAGGTATGACTTTAAGCAGGTAAGTACCTAATAGTGCTAGGAAATAAAACTCCTAAAATTCATTCTTTGTTTAATGAATAAAAATAAACTACTCAGTCTAGAATTCAAGATTCTTGGTCAAATCAAACGATTTGCCATTTCCTAAAGACCTCTTTGCCCTTCCCAGTACTTAAATCTTTGATCACATTATTTGCCTAAGTAAATTGACGCTCTAATAGATTCTACCTCTGAGGAAATATGAAACAGTATGTGCCAATCACTGTGGAAGTGCTTTACATGAATTAGCTCATTTAAACCTTATACCTTAACTATAAAACAACTGAGATGAGATCATTGAGGCTGAGAGAAGTTAGGTAGATCACACAGTACACTCTCCCTACTAGTAAAAGGTAGATGAGAAACCAAGCAGCCAGAGTTCATTGCTCAAATTTTAATCAAGAGATAATTTATTACTGCCAATCTCTAAACAATGAAATAAGATTCTGTAGTATTCTCCTACTCCTTAACTGGCACGGTGATTGGAAACGAGGCTGCAAAGGGGTGAGGATTTAAGTAAAATGAACATCGACCCTTAATAATTGGCGAGTATTTGTCGGGTGCTACACCTTTTCATCTGTTTATAATTGCATTAAATTCACACGATATTCACAAAAAGAAAAATATTAGAGTGCACAGATCAGCAAGATAAAACAAAATGCCATTTTCCACTTAGCAAACACAGATTAAAATGAATGATACTGTTTCCAGTGTTGGCAATGGTGTGTGGAATCAGGTACCCTTATCTCCTGCTGATGAGAGCAAAAATAATACAAGTTTTCCAAAGGGCAATGGGAAAATGTTCAAATTCTCAGTAAGACACATAAAGCCTTTCAGTGACACATTCACAAGATATTAATGATTCTACTGTATGTATGTATGTACATATTCATTTGATGGAGAGAGATACAGTGAGAGGAGGAATACAAGCAGGGGGAGTTGGAGAGGGAGAAGGGGGAGCAGGAGGCTCCCTGCTTGGCAGGGGGCCTGATGTGGAGCTCCCTGGGGCACCCAAGATCATGACCTGAGCCGAAGGCAGACACTTAACGATTGAGCCACCCAGGCGCCCTCACTCTACTGTATTTAATACGAAACAATAACTGGGGAAAACTAAATGCCTAATAATGGCAAGCTATGAAATAAAATATGATTATATCCATACAACAGAAAACTTACATAGCAATTAAAATTATGATGTAGTTGTGTATATCCATGAAAATGTTCTTATGGCATATTTTTAAAAAAGAACATATTACAGAATTATATGTCAGAGTAGCTAAAAAATGTTTTATACATACATATGTATAGTGTCAGTATATAGGTGTATATATCTGTGTATAGCTGGAAAGTTATAAAACAAAATGTCAACTGTAGTCAACAATGGACTTTGAGTGACGTTTATGTTCATTCTAATTCTCTTACGTGTTTGGAAACACATTATAGCCAATCCAATTAAAAAAATAAGTATTTATTTTAAAAAATCCTTACAGCAACTCTGTGGTGTAATACATCATCCTCTTTTGTATATAAGGGCTCTACAACTTGGGGCAAGAAAGTAAATAGCCAAAATTGCTCTATCTGAATCCAAAGTTCATACTTTTTCTTTTACAATGGAACACTACCTGCTGTTTTAGATAAAATAAGATTAGATCTATACACGGCCCACACTCTTCCTGTTCTATACATGCTAGAAAAACGTTCTCATAAATTATCTGTGTACTTGCCACTTAACTTTCAGTGTTCTCTTTAAAGACTCAAGTCTACGATTTTGTTCATTTTTATACTATCTACAATGTTTAATACTAATAGAATCTTCTTTTTTTTTAAAAAAAATTTTATTTATTTATCTGACAGAGAGATCACAAGTAGGCAGAGAGTCAGGCAGAGAGAGAGAGAGAGAGAGAAGCAGGCTCCCCGCTGAGCAAAGAGCCCCATGCAGGGCTTGATCCCAGGACACTGAGATCATGACCCGAGCCGAAGGCAGAAGCTTAATCCACTGAGCCACCCAGGTGCCCCTTAATAGAATCTTCTTAAATTTGGTACTTGATTATGTAAGGTATAGATGAATTCAATTTAAAGTCAGAGAATGTGAAACTGGAATAGAGATAACGAAACATATTTATGCCCACAATACATGAGAGAAATGAAAATGGTGACCCTTTCAATAACTGATCCAAACTGGTCCAGGTTCTGCCACATTCCCTTCCTTCCCACTTTGTCTATATTAGTTTTGGTTCCTATCACTTCATATCAAAATTCTTCCAATACTCTTTTCCCTAACAATGTCTTCATACCCCAAGTTGATGTTTCTGTTTATAACATGCAGTATTTGCCTAATAATTTTCCATCATTATCCAAAATGTACCTCTTCTCAGACCAGTTCATTATTACCTCCATGATTTTGCTCATGCATTTGCCTACCTAAAACATTCTTCTCTTCCTCACTACACCTTCAAATTCTTTCATTTATTTATTTTTTTATTTTAAAGGGTTTTTTATTTTATATATACATATATATATATGTATTTAATATATATATATATATATTTAAAGATTTTATTTATCCATTGGACAGACAGTAGTAGTAGACACAAGTAGGCAGAGAGGCAGGCAGAGAGAGAGGAAGGGAAGCAGGCTCCCTTCTCTGCTAAGCAGAGAGCCCGATGTGGGGCTTGATCCCAGGACCTTGGGATCATGACCTGAGCCGAAGGCAGAGGCTTTAACACACTGAGCCACCCAGGTGCCACATACACCTTCAAATTCTAAATATTTATTGTGCAAGAACCAAATACCCATTTCTCCTATGTTCATAATAATTTCATACATCTCTAAACTTATAGTCACTCCTTGATATTCAATGGGTAAGTTCTGAAATAGCCTTAATGTATGTAAAGTGCTTAGCAGATCATACTTAGCATACACTACTAATTATTATCAATATCATTATTACTATGCTGATACTCCAAGAGCATTGCTCGATACATTCTAAGCAGAAAGAAACAAAGCCACTCTTGAGATACAATGCCGAGAAGTCAGCTGGCCGCACTCACCAGCTAAGTGAAAGGACTCCTGAACATGATGTTAAAGCATCATGCCAGAAGAAAATGACAAAATCTCATATGCAATGGGCCATATAAGTCCTATTTGAATAGAAAGAATATTACACCTGTGATTACCAACTGCACTGACCTTATAGAAAATTCTCCATAGTCCAGTACTTAATAGTCAATAATCATTTGATGTGGCTTCTATGTATGTGTCCATTGCCCAGGCTAATTATTTAAGTAAACCTTTTGTTACCACATGAAGCTTTTGATAACCTTTCTGATTTAATTGATTCTTGGTGTGGAACAGCAATCAAACCTTAACTTTCCCAAAACTACTCATTAGAGATAAAAGTCCTTTGGTCTTGGAATAGGATAGAACAATTTTGTTTACCTATCACTAATATTAGCTAATGTTCAGAGAATTAGAATTGGAAGGCTTCCTATCATTAGGAAAAGAAGAAAGTAAATAACACAACAAAAGATTACAAATGCTAAGTTAGCCTTCTAAACTGATGAAGCTATGGGGTGAAGGATTTGGAGGGAGGAGAGGGATAGAAGCTGTGGGTAGGAGAGTCCCAGAAATACTTCAGGAAGGTGGTTCTGGAGGTTCCTTCTAACAAGGCCACCCCACCACAAGGGCTCTGGAATCAGTTCCTCTGGCTTCCTCAAGGACCTTCAATCACTGTTCTTTTTCCCCTGCCCTGGACTGTTACTATGGTACAATCAGAACTTAAGGTGGTTAATTAAGACCAACAAGTCAAACTGAAAGTAACAATCAAATTTTTATTCATTTACTTGTAACAGTGCAAAGCAAGAAGGAGCATTTGCTTCCTAATGGTCCACTTTTCCCTCGAAGAAGAGCATGGGCAGGGATCAGGGAGATGCAGTGCAGAGAATTGGGAACAGGGGGCTGAAATGGAGGAAAGGGGGACTCATCTCACTGCTAAAGAGTCCCACCAAAAGACTCTTGCCTCTTTATAGACCAGTGGACTGTGGGGAGGGAAAAAAGAGGGAAGGAGTAGGAATGGAAAAGTACTGAATCACAGTGGAGAACACTGCCACAGATCCTAAGGAAACTCTGGATGGAAGCACCTTGCCTAGAAATAGAAATGCCTATGGTTGAGTCTGAATGATCACATAAAGGACTTTGGCCTGGAGTTGGCTTCCTCAGATACCATCCTACTAACTTCTCCACTTCCCTAAAGTCAAAGTGTTTGAAAAACTATATACCCGTTATGTCTCCACATTCCTACCTCCCATTACATCCCCAAATTCTCTCGCTAAAATCATTGTATTTTCCCTGTGTTACCCAATCCATTTTATTATCCTCCTCTGTATACACTTCTCAGAAGCATTTGTTATTGTCGAACACTCGCTCCTGTATACTCTCTCCTCACCTGTCTTCTATGACATTACATTATTCAGATTTCCACACTGTTTCTCAAAAAATGACTCCTTGAGTCTCCTTTGTATGTTCATGCTCCTCTCTACAGACATCAAAGGTTAGAGCTCCTCGAGGCTCATTCTCAGGCCCTCATCTTGTGTGATACTTTCTTCCTAATCTACATGCCCTCAATGCATAGCATTAATACCAATCTATAGGTAAATGACAAAAAAAAAAAAGTATAGTCTTGAAAGGATCCAGATCCAATTATCCAGTTGTCTATTTGCTATTTCTATTTAGCTGTCTCGAAAATCCAAAATAAAAAATAAAAACTTACACTCAGTGGGTCAAAAACTGAACTCTTAACTTCCTCCCTCAAAGATGGTGCTTTTCAGTATTTCCTGTTTCAGAAAGGAATCCCATCACTCATCTGTTGCTCAAACCAAAAACCTGGGAGTCCACCTCCTTCCTTTCTTTTCTCTCTTCCTACCTGCATAACCTTTCACTAAGTCCTATTGATCCTACCTTTTAAGTAACACTAGACACTATCTGTCTCTACTTACATAAACTGCTGCCATCCTTGCCCAGCTACCATCACTTCTGGCCTGGTCTTGTCCTCATTCCCTTGTAATTATTTTCCCCACACTCACTGTCGTTTCCCTCCTATGCACACATTACAAACAGTTTAATCATGTAAGAATAGATCACATCATTTCCCTGCCTGAAGCTTTTTAATGCTTTCCACCGAAACCATCATGATTTGGTCCCCCTGCCTCTATCATTTATTCGTTCAAATACTAGCATAGTCTTTGGATCAGATTCTGTGCTGAGTGTCAGGGATTATGAACAGACTGGATTACAAGTTTATAGACAGGCATGAATCATACACAACTGACACACAGTTAAATTTTTAACTGTTACATGCAAAAGTACTGTGAAGGAACAGTACAAGGACCTATGAGATACAATAAAAGGAATATAAAATCTGGTTTAGAAGATCAAGGAATTCTTCCTTCATCTTATTTCACTGCCATACTCACTCATGACACTCTTCTTCTTCAGTAGATTTCATGCTTTTTTAAGCAACCCAGCACCTGAATACCCCTCCAAATTAGGTGAGCTTTGACTCCAAAGTAATCCAAACATAGGAAGACAAGGATAATTCTAGGAACTTCGAATCAAGAATAAATGAAGGATCAGAATACAAAGATTATTCTAGGTGATAGAGGCAACTATGAACTGCAAGTCCGATGGCAGCAATGTCGGTGTGGCCTGTGCTCATCTATTAACTATACTGACCCCATGAGAAGCCATCTTAACTCCTGCTCATTTTCATAACCTGGTTTTTCAGAGTTCCACTTATTATATAAGCTACCCAATAGTTGCATAATCTATATTTATCTGTTTACTTTCAGACTTTTCTAATAGAATCTAAGCTCAGTGAGGACAGTTTACATGTAGACAGGAAGGAATGGCATGTGTAAGTCCTGCAGGCTTGAAAAAGCCCCGCATGTATGAAAGATTTTTGTTTTTTTTCTCGTTCATATAAAGTGGAAGTACAAATGAAGATTCTTCCAGGAGTTACTTTATCAAAAATGGTTTTAAATTTGACCATATAAAATAAAAAATAACACATTCAATTCATGGGCACTTTCCACCAAATATGTGTTAGTAATATTTGAAAGGCAGCAGGGTTGCCAACAATTCTCTTGAGTTCAGAGTCCAAATCATGGGTCAGCAAACTATGGCCCATGGGCCAAATCTAGCCTGCCACCTATTTTTGTACAGCCCATGAAACAGACTAGTTTCTACATTCTTCAATGGATGGAAAAAATTAAAATAATATTTTGTTATATGTGAAAATCACTGAAGTCCAAGTTTTGTTGGGACACAGCCACACTCACTTCTCCATAGTTTTCTATGGCTGCCTGAGTGCTACGACAGTCGAATGGTTACAACAGAGATCATATGTAGTACTCTCACTGATTTGCACTGGTGCTCAGAGCACAAAAACTACAGTGATGGAGTATATAACTCAACAGAATTTCAAGGACTTCATGAATTGTTGTAATGTAACATTTAGTTTTTGTTTTAATACCAGTATATTCCAATCATATTAAAACAAGAAAAGAAGGGAAAAGGGGACTTCAAATGACATACTTTTAAGGTACCAGGGAGTATAGATTATTTTATCAAATTAAATAGCAATGCATTGTATTCAATATACAATGACACAATAGCTGTGCTTACAGAATACACATTGACATGTCCCAAACTAAGAAGTCTTCACAACAAACAACAGTCGGAAAACTTAGAAAATTTAAAATGGACTATCTTATCACAGTAGAATTTCTTCACAAAAATATAAAATGAGTTTGGGTGGTACATTTGTCAGTCCGTCAATGAAAACCATCCAACAAGGATGACTTAATTAAATCATGTTTTACAACAGCAGCCAAAGGAATGTGTCCAGAGAAAACAAACTTGTTTAGCCTTGAGCAAATGCAAAGAAAAGTTCCATACTTCCAAACCCATTTAACTGTGAAACTGAGGAACTTTCACTTCAACTGGAAGTGATTAAACTGTATATATAATAAACTAAAAAGCAAATATCAAGAAAAGAATCTAACAATTTTATAAATGCCTCCCAAGCAATAATGTGTTCAATTAAAATTATATGCTCATGGATTGTGATCTGTATTTAGCAGTCCCTATCAGCATGAAAAACATTTCAAAGATGAACTATTTAAAATCTCAAACTAGCAATAACAGATGAACCTATGTAATCAATTTTGATGACAGAGATCACTAACTCTGAACCCTAATTAAGTGAAATGCTATCTCCCCAAAAGAATCCCATTTTTCTCATTTATACATTTGTAAAACAAAAAACTATGCTAAATAATGACCTCTGAATATTGTCAACAAAAATTGTAGACATTTTTTCTCATTATATAAATATTTACATAATACCCTCAATTTTACCTCTTAGCCTACAAAATCTAAAATTTTACTATCTAGGCCTTCACAGAAAAAATGTGCTAACCCCTCAGCTAAATCATTTAAATGCCACTTGTACTTAAGCTGACAATCCATACAAAGTTTTTTCACCTCCGGAAATTTAGGGATAGGTAGACAGAGATAAATGGAGATTTCTTGTTTTCTTATTATTTTGATCATTTCATGACAATCATTGACAGATTCATTGACAATAGTGACAGTATCTCAGAACCCAAATTGCAAATGACAGACAAATTAAGAAAAGGAAGACGCAACAAAATATGAAGAAGAGCTAAATTAGAAACCTGAGAACTTAAGTTAACCTCTCCCATCTGCTTTTATTCTACTTTACATATCAAAACAGATAATATATAATATATAATAACCTATTGGCTGAAAAACTGAAGAAAATGGCTACCAAAAATAATAAAATAGAAAAACAAAATAACTATAAGACCAACACTAAAAGATGAAACTGTTGTCTTCTATGACATCAACTCATCTCTTTCTAAAACGAGAGTTTGACAAAGAAGGAGTAACATGAAAAAAGATAAATGTTAATTATTCCATCTAAAGACTAACCTTGGCATAATCAGAAAGAAACATTCTAGTACACTGGAGAAAAATGGCTTTTTCTTCATTAATTAAAGATAATTTAGCATAACATTGAATAATCAGTTTTACAGACATTGAATTTTTATAAAACAGGACTATATAAATCATAAACACATTCTCAGTACTTCAGAATATCTTCCAAATTCACAACATTAAACATTAAAAAAGAATGTTTAAAGCTCATGCATTACAGGGATTTATTTATTATAGAGCAAGTAACAGAATTACTAAAAGACAATATAATACTGTTTCAGGTTTCAAATGGGGCAACAGTGAAGAAGCATTCTGAATGTTTCAAATGTTATTTTATAGGGTCACAACTATTTAAGACTTTTAACATTTAAATCTGTATTATATTATCACTGTAAAAACAGCAACACTATAACTTTTCGCAAAGTGATATGAAAACAAAGTAACCAACCAGATGTGCTCTTTTCTGCCTAAAACAGTTCTGGCTTTTTGTTGACATCCTAGCAGAACTACTAAGAGAATTTCCTTCCACTTCCAAGTGTCAAAGTCAGGACAATATATTAAATGGTAAACCTTTATATAAAGGAATGCCAAGCTTAAACATTATCATAAAAGCATAATATACCAAGCAAACATGATCCAACCTAACTACCATGTTAAAGAAAGAGATTGAGAGATTGGTGGGGGGAACCTGGGATAAGATAGAATATGAAGAAATGGCAGAGCTTTCTTTTCAATTAATTCCAGTTTTCCTCCAAGACTATTATCACTGCTTAACTCAAAGACAGTAGGCTTTGGGTAACACTTGTTTCATTTGGTGATACTTGCCAACACAATCATATCTTTAAAAGACTGGTATTTTTATAGAAGTTCTCAACAAATCATATCAATATAATACATTTTATGAATGTCTGGAGTTCCCATTATATAAAATAGGCCTTAGCACCAATGTTCATGTTGAAAAGCCATAGTGATAAATGGGAAATAATTTATTCTTAAACTTCATATTTTATTAAGATTTGTACAGCAGAACAAAATATAACAGTGGACATACAGAAACTTAATTTTGAATCTTCATGCAGTAATTAAAAGATAATTAACTTAAAACTCCACAAGACTATAAAATATGTGTGTGTGTAAATAAAGACCTTTTTGGGTACAAAATGTATATTACTTAGACTGGGGAGAGACATTAAGTACTATTTTGAATATTTATATTAAATGGAGCATACAAGTTTTAACTAGATTAACGCCACATTAATAAAAACTATCTGGACAAGTAAAACAAGGTTCTTGGTTAATAAATTATATATAAACAATGAACTAAGATTAACACATTAATTTAGATAATTAGAAATATAAACAGAAGCATTATGACATTATGGATAAAAAAAACCTACACACTGATTTCTTACTAATACAAGAAAATTAAAAACCACAAGATTATGTTCTTTTCTAACTCTGAATTCTCAAAAGCTAGTACTCATGGTTATGTAAGAGAATGTCTTTGTTCTTAGAATATGTGCACTTAAGTATTTATGGGGAACAATGTTTCCAATATACTCTCCTTTGGTTCAGAAAAAATATATATTTATAAGTATATATGTGGACAGAGAGAGGGAGAGCTGATAAAATAAGTGTGGGCAAACTGTATACAATTGGTGACTCTAGATAGAGGGTACATGGGAGTTTCTTGCACTATTCTTGAAACTTGTCTCCAAGTTGGAAGTTTTATCAAAATAGTTAACAAAGAAAAGCAGCTATTTTTATTAAATTTTGCCAAGTTTCTGTTTTTACTAACTATAATATTTTGTGAGTAATTTTCTACTTTTTGAAAGCCAATAAATTCTTCTCTTTTACCCAATTACTACTATACTTACATTAATTGAATTTAATTCCAACAAAAACAATAGTAGTCTTAAACAAATTTTTGAAAAATGTAAGATTAAAAACTTCTACACAAAGAATAAACTCCAAGAGAAAAGATGCAAATAAAATGACTATCATAATCTTTTGTTTTTTATTTGCAAGTATAAAACTGAAGAAAAACAAAAGCCTGGAACATAGCATCTGTCATATCAGAATATAAAAAGATGATCCTGGCACAAAATGAAAAAGCTCTAATTCATTTGCAAATCAAGCCTGCCGGTTCCATTTCAAGCTGGCGGTAACTGTCAAGAGTTAACAAGATAATCACTTTCAATCCTGCCTTCAATGGTACATTACACTGTTATTCCATTCAATAAGGCCGTTCTTTGGGGCACTAGATGAATGGTTTTCATTTCTAACTCACACAAAAAGTTGTGCAGGGAAAAATCCACGGGGCTTAAGAAAGAAATCCCTTTATGGGCATTTATCTGCCGGTACTTGCTTTTAGGCAAAATGAGATATTTTGAAACATCAGTGTCCATTCACTTCCTCTATTCCTTTAGGCCCTTAATCCGTTAAAAAAAAAAAAAAATTGGCATATGAGAAAAGTGCAAAATCAGTTTCATTTTCTAAATTATCAATGCACACTAAACAAAAATTCTCTTAAAATTATTCTATGCAAATATAATGTTATTCCACATAGAAGACTAATATTAACCAATCTTCTCCTTATATCATGATAACTCGTGTGACTTTCTTAGATTACTCACCTATATTTTAGATGAAAAGCGGGTGTTTAAAATTTCATATTTTCTTCCTGCTATACTTACAGTGACATGCATGCCTAAAAAGGATGATTTTTTAAAACCTTTCCAGATCATTCCTGATTGAATAAAAATTAGTTTTACCTAAGTGCATCCTTACAATGTATTAACCAAAAAAATTATCAAAGTTTTACTATTTCACAGTTTAACTTAATTTTACAAACAAATGTAGCAAAGGTATCTGTTGTTTTTACAAAAATAAGAAACTGTATTAAAATATATATGCCTATATATATTTTGCTTCCAATCTAAAAAGAACAAAAAAGTACAAGGGTTTAAATGTATTTACTACTAACAGACAACTAGGTAATCTTCAAACTGTAGTTCGAGAGTAAATGAACATTAAAACCTCTTCCCTGACTCCTTAGGCTGCCCTATATCCATCAATTTCACCCAATGTCAAAGTGTAAATTTACAAGAACCATCTGTGTATGAATTACAACCCATTATTCAGGTCTATTTAGCAACACAACAATAATCTTTCCCTACCTACACCCTCAATTCAGAAAATAGTATTGCTATATATTTCTATGTAAATCACAAGCTCCAGCCAAGACTTTTAATCCTTTTATAATCCCTAATTATCTGGGGTTAACTTGGATTTTTAAAACTCAAATGTTTATAAAGTGTTAAAAATCCTTCTAAAATCATTAGTTAAAAAAATATTTATATTGTATCCAAAGGCCTTAAGAAGTTAGAATATTCATGTTTGTGACTGTAAACACTACACACGTGAATTTTTAAATTCAGAAGACTTCATGAATTCATACAACACATGAGGATAATCCTTTACCAACGGAAAAAGAAGTCTTCTAACTAGCAACCTTTTCTGCAGCAGCACAAGTTCATCCAATTTTTCCAAGCTCTGGTCTGACTAGTTACTTAGCCTCAAAGAAGAGAAAACTATCCCTACCCTTTAAATGAAAAGTAATGTAAAATAACACATGGAAGAGTAATTCAGAAAGTTTTATGTTATCCAATAGATTTGGTCATGAAAACTTAAGTTTTAAAAGAGAATCTAAACTCAAATTTATCATTATGAAAATTATAATGAATCTGTATATTTTTAAAAGTTGTTAATAAAATTTTAGCTATATTAGAAAACTTGAAAATTTAAACCATAAGTGTCTTGTGTTAAGTCCAATTTATAGCAAAAGTTTACATGGTATTATCAAAGGACAAATTAAGCAAATTTTATTATTCCAAATTTTAAAACCTTGGCAACAAATGTGTTAAGTACACCAAGTCAATAATTAGTATTATGGCATGATCAATAAATTATGATTGAAATGCATGATTACCATGTGTAATTTAAAACCAACTGGCCACAATGCTAGAAATTCCTAAAGAACTCTGCAAACACAGGCTATCTGCAGAACACAATTCTTCTTAGAGCCTACCACTGTGAGTCAGTCCTTATACAGAGTGAGGATACTATGGTCACCCTATCATTAGGGTACCCTAATCTTTTGTTGGGTTCCAGGATCACAGTTAACTTGGAAGGTAGAAATGTTTGATTTTTCAGTTTCAAGCTGCCCTGCTACAGCTCTTTCCCTCATTAGGATCTCTGGGCTTAGCTATAAACAAAAACACCAGCAAAGACAGCTGGGATTATGAGGCATCTTCTACACATCAATCACTGGAACAGTGATGAAGAATGAGGAACAGCACAAGGATAACACAAAAGCTTTACGAGAGTCACACTGCTTCCAACAAGCAACCTGGTTCCTGAATTATGTATGCAGTGACCTCTTACTAACACTAACACAAAGATGATAAAATTCTGATTTGCACAAATACGATTTTTAAATTATAGGAATACCTATTTGCAAAGAGAACCTTTGCTTTTGAAATAAGATAGCCCAGGCCCTCTACAATCTTTGTAGATTTTCTAACAAATGTAAACTTTATTATCTCAAGTGAATAAAAATATAATAAAATATTCAAATTACTACTATCATAAAATATAGCCAATTTTTTATGTTGGCAAAAATATCTCTCTGAATTTCTGAATATATACTAATGAATTTACATTCCAAAATAATTTCCTTTTATTTTACTCAGTTAAAAGAAGTTCTTCAAACAAATATTATGAAAATGTCTATGCTATCTAGAGCAATCTACACATTTAATGCAATCTCTCTAAAAATACCATCAATTTCTTTCAAAGAAATAGGACAAATAATCCTAAAATTTATATGGAACCAGAAAATACCTCGAGTAGCCCGAAGAATGTTGAAAAAGCAAAGCAAAACCGGTAGCATCACAATTCCAGACTTCAAGCTCTATTACAAAGCTGTCATCCTCAAGACAGTATGGTACTGGCACAAAAACAGATACATAGATCCATGGAATGGAAGAGAGAGCCCAGAAATGGACCCTCAACTCTATGGTCAACTAATCTTTGACAACGCGGGAAAGATATCCAATGGAAAAAAGACAGTCTCTTCAACAAATAGTGTTGGGAAAATTGGACAGCCACATGCAAAAAAATGAAACTGGACCAGGTCGCTACACCATGGACAAAAACAGAGTCAAAATGGATGAAAGACCTCAATGTGAAACAGGAATCCATCAAAATCCTTGAGGAGAACACAGGCAGTAACCTCTTCCACCTCAGCCACAGCAACTTCTTCCTAGAAAACATCCCCAAAGGCAAGGGAAGCAAGGGCAAAAATGAACTACTGGGACTTCATCAAGATCAAAAGCTTTTGCACAGCAATGGAAACAGTTAACAAAACCAAAAGGCAACTGACAGAATGGGAGAAGATATTTGCAAACGACATATCAGATAAAGGACTAGTGTCCAAAATCTATAAAGAACTTAGCAAACTCAACACCCAAAGAACAAATAATCCAGTCAAGAAATGGGCAGAAGACATGAAAAGACATTTCTGCAAAGATGACATACAGATGGCCAATGGACACATGAAAAACTGTTCAACATCACTTGGCATCAGGGAAATACAAATCAAACCCACAGTGAGATATCGTCTCACACCAATCAGAATGGCCAAAATTAACCAGTTACAAAATGACAGGTGTTGGTAAGGATGCAGAGAAAGGGGAACCCTCCTACACTGTTGGTAGAAATGCATGCTGGTGCAGCCACTCTGGAAAACAGCATGGAGGTTCCTCAAAAAGTTGAAAACAGAGCTACCCTATGATCCAGCAATCTCACTACTGGGCATTTACCGTAAAGATACAAATGTAGTGATCCAAAGGGGCATGTGCACCCAAATGTTTATAGCAGCAATGTCCATATAGCCAAACTATGGAAAAAGCCTAGATGTCCATGGACAGATGAATGGATAAAGAAGATGTGGTGTAAGTGGTGTGTATGTATACATAATACACACACACACACACACACACACACATATACATATAATGGAATACTATACAGCCATCAAAACCCCCCAAATCTTGCCATTTGCATGATGTGGATGGAACTAGAGGGTATTATGCTAAGCAAAATAAGTCAATCAGAGAGGGACAATTATCATATGATCTCACTTATTTGAGGAATTGGAGAAACAACAGAGGATCATAGGGGTTGGGAGGGAAAAATGAAACAAGATGAAACCAGAGAGTGAGACAAACCTTAAGAGACTCTTGGTCTGAGGGTTGCTGGAGTGAAGGGAGGGTGGGATGGATGGGGTGGTGGAATGATGGACATTGGGGAGGATATGTGTTATGGTGGGTGCTGTGCATTGTATAAGACTGATGAATCACAGACCTATACCCCTGAAACAAATAATACATTATATGTTAATAAAAAAAAAGAAGTTCTTTATAAATTATATTAAAACTAAACAAATGTGTTCTTATGTCATTGTTATTTTTGTTTTGAAACCTTCAAAGTATCCAAAGAAATAAACAAGGTATTTCATGGAGATAACTCCTTAAAATTAGTAAAAACAAAAAACAAAACAAAAAAACCCTCTTTATTAAAAATATTAGAAAGCATGGTAGTTGGGAAAAGTAAATTTCATCATCAAATAAATAAGAAAAAAGGTAGAGAAATTTAATAAGCATGTAGAAATGAGATATTTTAAATGCCTCAAAATTTGAGAATATGATAAAACTTCATTCAAGATCATTGTTGTTTATCACATATGGTAAGCTAATATTAATTGTATTAGTTTATTACTACAGTAAGATAAAATAATGAAATAATTTTCTAAATATCATTTGATAACATACTTGAATATTTTAAATATATCTAAAACATCTGAAATTAATATCCATAATTCATAAAGATTTCCTAAAAAATCAAAGTACTATTTTAAAAAGCAAATAACACAAACAGAATAATAAACAATGGAAACTAATTGGTAATCATCAAGAAAATATAAGTGATCAACGACTCTAAAAAGATGTTCAACCCTAATAATAATATCTAAGAAATACAGACAAACCGAATAAAATATTTTTTTTTTTTTTTTTTGCCTAATGGAGTTACAAATCTTTCTTTAAGATTATACCTTCTTGGGGCGCCTGGGTGGCTCAGTGGGTTAAGCTGCTGCCTTCGGCTCAGGTCATGATCTCAGGGTCCTGGATCGAGTCCCGCATCGGGCTCTCTACTCGCAGGGAGCCTGCTTCCCTCTATCTCTCTCTCTGCCTGCCTCTCCATCTACTTGTGATCTCTCTCTGTCAAATAAATAAATAAAATCTTAAAAAAAAAAAAAAAAAGATTATACCTTCTTTGTAGGTGGTTGTGGGTAAATGAACAGTCTCATGCAGAGCTACTGATGTATAAATAACAAAACCCTTTATAGGAATCAGTTAAGAAACATATACTCTTAGCACAAACAATCTACTTCTAGAATCTAAAGTAAGTAAACAAAACATTTTAAATAATTTTGAGCAAAGTTTTATACTATGCTGTTAATTACATAATGGAATCCTGGTTAAGCCTGAGCTAAGGACAGGATATGTTAAAGACTAAACATTGAGGACTAGGTAAAGAGAAAAGAGTATATTCTAATAAGGGAATAAGATGTTCTATGGTCACTAAAGATAGTATTTAGGAAAATGATCACAATAACTTTAAAAGAATAGGTCAACAGTATATACAGTAAGAAGCCAATTGTCTAAAAACATAAACACTGACAAAAAGAATATGATGTTACTAAAACATAAATAGGTTTATTGTGAGAGGTGAGGTTATGGGCAACTTTTATTACCTTTTTTTTTGTTCTATTCCATTATTCTCAAATTATTTTATAATTTACTTTTATATTCAGGAAAAATCTAAAAAAGTTTCTACTTTACAAGAATAAAATCTCTGCAATCAAAAAATCCTAACCAGAAGAACTAATTCTCTAATATCCCAGGTAGCAAAACTATTACTGTAACCCTTCCAAATTTATGTACACTGACATCAGCACAGAAATCTATGCATAAAAACTACTGAAACATTTATCAAATAAGTCCCTTAGGGATAGAGAAGTAAAATGATCCTCAGCCAAAATTTTGAAGCCATCATTTCTAAAGGTATTAATTCATTATTCTGAATGAAAGATAAATGCTCAATTTTTAAAAGATAAAAATCTAATGTGATTAATAAATGTTCCTTCAAGAATTTCATGCATTTTAAAACTATTAGCAATAGACATATAAATTAAATTTTTAGTATAAAAACTCAAGTCACAGTATCTGTATCGTAGAGATTTTGTATTAATGCAATTTTAAGACTAAAGTTATGAGTACTTCTAATAAAAGTGAAGGAATGAATGATGGAACAAAACTTCCAACATATAAAAATTGTAAAGACTGAATAACATAGTAAAGAATCTATTTAAAAACACTGGACAAAATCCAAAAAGCCACCAAGAATAGTTTCATACCCCAAATTTCACTTAGAAATGAAAGAATTGCCATTTTGTGCCTATCTGGTGTAAGGGCACTCCCTAACCATCATATCTGTGGCTGTAGAAACACAACAGCAGAAAAGCACCAATTTGTCAGCTCATGGTACTAGGATCAGAATTCAGGACTGAAAGAGCACAGGAACTTTAAAGGGAGAAAAGCTACCAGCAAGAGAATCACAGAAAGAATATGACCAAAACCTGAATATAACTTGTGCCAAGTCCCTAGCCAATAACTAAACTACATGTAATTAGGGGAAATTCTCAGGGAATTCAGCAAAAAAAGTAGGCAGAGATCAGAGAAAAATGTATACACAGGATGCCTTTTGAAACTGAGGGGAACCCCCAAACATGTGTGCTATGGACTGAATGTTTGAGCTCCCAAAAATTCATATGTTCAAACCCTAAAGTCAGTGTGACTGCATTTGGAGGTGGGAAACTCTGGAAGAGGTAAGTAGGTTTAGATGAGGTCACAACAGTAGATTCCCCATGATTTGATTAGTGCCCTTAGAGAGTATAGTCCTCCCTCTTTTCACCATGTGAGGATACAGGAAGAAGGTGGCCATCTAAAAACCAGGAAAAAGGCCCTCTCTACACACCAACCATGCTGGCACCTTCATCTCATATTTCCTAGCCTCTAGAACTATAAGAAATAAATGCTTGATTTTAAACCACCTAGTTGGTGGAATTTTGTTACATCAGCTGGAACTAAATAAGACTACGACTAACTGTTTCTGCTGGCAGAAAACTGATGCAAAGTAGACTTGAAGTGCCTAAGTATAAACTGTAAAACTCGTAGAGCAGCTGAAAATTAGGGACTCATCTACAGAAGAAACACAGAGTGAGCTCTAGCTCAACCTAAATTCTTGGCTGGCAACCATGGAACAAAATAGAAACAGAAAAGACCACTCTAAGGAACCAGTCTCAAAAAGCAGTGATGAGAAACCAAAACACTGTATAGAGGTATCAGATGTTGCTACAAGCAACACAAGTAAGTCTGCAGTCTATGATGAGAAAAGGACAAAAACAAAACAGCTGGAAATAAAGCAATACTCCCCAAAAGAACACAACTGAATTTAGGGTGGTTAAAATGTTCAATTTTTAAGTATAAAATAGTAGGTGTGCAAATAAACAATAGAGTGTGGACCATATAAGAAAAAAGTGAACAGAAACTATGAGTAAACCAGATAATTAGTTTTAACAGGCAGAGATTTCTTGACAGATATCACAAATTGTTCAAATACTGAAGGAAAAAATACTGTTAATGAATGAACAGAAATCTCAGTAGAGGTAGGGAAACTATTTTTTTTAAATAAAATTCTAAAACAAGGTAAAATATTGAAATAAAAAATCACTAAATGGGATAAAAATAAGAGAGAAAACAGCAAAACAAAGATCAGTGAACTTAAAGATACATGAATATAAAGTTATCCAATCTGGAGTACAAGGAGAAAAAAAATTATGGAAGCACAGGACCTCAAGAGATCTGTGGGACAATATCAAGTGGTTCAGTATATGAGTAAGTGGATACCAAAAGGAAAAGAAGAAGTGAACAATATTTTTAAAAAAATAATGCCCCAGAATTTCCCCAATTTGGTTGAAAACATTGATTTACATAAGCAAAAAACTCACTGAACAACAAGTGAAATAAACATAATGAAAACCACCCCCACATGCATGACAATAAACTGCTAAAGTCCAAAGATGAAGAGAAAACAGTAAAGAGGTCAGAGAACAAAAATAAATTATATAAAGGAACGATTATAAGGTTTTGGCTAACTTTACATCAGAAACTATGAAAGCCAGGAGACACTGGAACAACATTTGAAAAGAAAAACCTGTCAGTCAAGAATGCTATACAGAGGAAAAGTATCATTCAAAATCAATGTTGAAATAAAAATACCATTTCTTGGAGTAAGTAGAATGATAACTTAAAGTAAACTAGAATAAGTTAAAGATGTGTTTCAATGGGACAAGTTAAAGATGTAATCTCTAGTGTAACAACTAAAAATAATATAATATAGTTTTCAAAATAATAAAGAACTTTAAATACTAAAAATTATTTGAGTAACAAGAAAGAAAGTAAGAAAACTAACTTGAGAAGAGAGATACACCCCTATGTTTATTGATGCATTTACAAGCACCAAGATATGGAAGCAACCCATAGATGAATGGATAAAGATGTGACACGTGTGTGTTTGTGTGTGTGTGTGTACATACATAGAAGAGAATACTATAGAGCCATAAAAAGAAATAAGATCTTGTTATTTGCAATAACATGGATTTACCTAGAGAGTACAATGTTAAGTGAAATAAGTAAGACACAGAGAGACAAATACCATATGATTTCATTCACATATAGAATTTAAGAAACAAAACAAATGAACTAAGAAAAAAAGAGACAAACCAAAGAACAGATTCTTAAATAAAGAGAATAAACTGTTGGTTGCCAGAGGGGTGGCAGGTGTGGGAATGAGTAGAAAAGAAGGAGGGGGGAAGAAAGGAAAAGAAAAGAAAAAGAAACAGAAAAAAAATTATGTCATAATTAAAACAAATCTAAGGAAAATGACAGATAAATACAACATATCAAAAATTACATTAGGTACCTACACCTATAGGAGTTGGAGAAAGAACAGCAAATAAAGGCTAAACCCAGCAGGAGAAGAGAAATAATAAAGATCAGAGCAGTAGAACAGATCAATGAAACTAGAAGCTGGTTCTCTGAAAACATTACATTGGGTAAAAATGGAGTAAACCATTCAATTAAAATGCACAGAATGTCTTTAAAAAAAAAAAAAGACCCAGATATACACTGTCTAAAAGAACTCCAAATTTAATATAAGGAACAGAGACTGAATGGAAAAACTAGAAAAAATATGTACTATGTAACTGGTAAGAATGAAAAACTAGATACATAGGTTAATATTATTCAAAACAGTTTTCAGGGAAACCAACATTACTACAAATGAAAAAAGGACAGATTGCAATGATAAAAGGGTTAGTACAGGAAAATACTATAACAATTACAAATGTATATATACCTCATAACACAGTTTTAAAATTATCAAATAAAAGCAGGCAGAACTAAAGTAGAGAAGGGCGCCTGGGTGGTTAAGCATCTGCCTTCTGCTCAGGTCATGATCCCAGGATCCTGAGATCAAGGCCCGTATCAGGCTCCCTCCTCAGCGGGGAGCCTGCTTCTCCCTCTACCTCTGCCTTCAGCTCCCCCTGCTTGTGCTCTCTCTGTGTCAAATAAATAATAAACTCTTAAAAAAAAGTAGAGAGACATAAATTCAGAATCTTAGTGGAGAAGCTGACATATGTCAATTTAATGAGGAAAAACTTAATAATCAGAGAGAAGACCTGAACAACAGTGAAACCTCCTTAATATAACTGATACTTAAATAGCACTACACCCAACAACAACAATATACTCATTGTTACCTGATCTATTATAGAGCAATTAAAAAAAAAAACTCAAAAGATTCAAAAGACTGAGTCTTATGAAGTATATTTTCTGAATACAACAAATTAAAATTCATCCAAAAAATCTATAAAAGACCAAAATATCTAATTAAAAACAGTGCTAACAGAAAATTTATAGTCTTAAATACTTTTATTAGAAAAAGAGATCTAGTTTTAGTGGTCAAAATGTCCTCCTTAGATGTGGTCCATATATATTATGGAGTATTATGCCTCCATCAGAAAGGATGAATACCCAACTTTTGTAGCAACATGGACGGGACTGGAAGAGATTATGCTGAGTGAAATAAGTCACGCAGAGAGAGTCCATTATCATATGGTTTCACTTATTTGTAGAGCATAAGAAATAACACGGAGGACATGGGGAGATGGACAGGAGAAGGGAGTTGAGGGAAATTGGAGGGGGTGTTGAACCATGAGAGACTATGGACTCTGAAAAACAATCTGAGGGTTTTGAAGGGGTGAGGGATGGGAGGTTGGGGGAGCCTGGTGGTGGGTATTATGGAGGGCATGTATTGCATGGAGCACTGGGTGTGGTGCATAAACAATGAATTCTGTTACACTGAAAAGAAATCAAATTAAAAAAAAAATGTCCTCCTTAAGCTAGAGAAAGTAAGATCAAACTAAACCTAATTAAAGTAAAAGAAAAAAAAATGAGAGCAATAATGAAATGAAATAGAACACAAATGAACTACAGAGAAATGAGCTTCTGTGTTTTTTGAACAACAAAAGCTATAAATTTTGATAAAACAACTGTGAAAATCATTTACTTAATGGCACAGTAATCATACCATGGTGCTTAGATTATATATTGGTAATATATAGAGATTAATAAGACAGAATGCAGTGACCAGAAAAGGACCCACATATAAAACATATGCTACAATATCAAGGTATCAGCGGTATTCAATCAAGAAAGAAGGTCCCACAACATGAAAAAATGCTCAACATCACTCATCATCAGGGAAATACAAATCAAAACCACAATGAGATACCACCTTACACCTGTTAGAATGACTGAAGTTAACAACACAGGAAAGACAGATGTTGGCAAGGTTGCAAAGAAAGGAGAACCCTCTTGCCCTGCTGGTGGGAATGCAAACTGGCGCAGGCACTCAGAAAACGGTACTGAGTGTCCTCAGAAAGTTAAAAATAGAACTACCCTACAACCCAGCTATTACACTTCTAGGTATTTACTCAAAGTATACAAAATATTGATTTGAAGGAGCACATGCACCCCAATGTTTGTAGCAGCACTATGAACAACAGTCAAATTATGGAAAGAGCCCAAATGTCCATCAACTGATGAATGATTAAAATGTGGGGTGTGTGTGTGTGTGTGTGTGTGTGTGTGTGTATGTGTATAAAATGGATAATGGATTATTACTCAGCCATCAAAAAGAAGGAAATCTTGCCATTTGCAATGACATGGATGGAATAGAGCACATTTTTAAAAAATATTTTATTTATTTATTTGACAGACAGAAATCACAAGTAGGCAGAGAGGCAGGCAGAGAGAGAGAGAGAGAGGAGGAAGCAGGCTCCCCGCCGAGCAGAGAGCCCAATGCGGGGCTTGATCCCAGAACCCTGGGACCATGACCCGAGCCGAAGTCGGAGGCTTTAACCCACTGAGCCACCCAGGCGCCCCGGAATAGAGCATATTATACTAAGTGAAATAAGTCAGTCAGAGAAAGACAAATACCATATGATTACACTTGTATGTGGAATTTAAGAGCAAAACAGATGAAAACAGGGGAAGGGAAGGAAAAATAAAATAATATAAATACAGAGGGAGGCAAACCATAAGAGACACTTGACTGTAGAGAACAAAACTGAGGGTTGCTGGGGTGGAGGTGGGTGGGGGGATGTAAATGGGTGATGGGTATTAAGGAGGGCATTTGTTGTGATACACACTTACATATAAGTGATGAATCACCAAATTCTACTCCTGAAACTAATACCATACTATATGTTAACTAACTTGAATTTTTTAAAAATCCTGGAAGGAAAAAATAAATAGATAAATAAATAAATAAATGGGAAGGAAGAAAAGGAGGAAGAGGGTCTTGGAGTAATTGGCTATCTGTATGGGAAGACATTACCCCCACCACCACCACCAAAAAAAGGGAACATCAAGCCTACCTCACTTTATAAGTCAAAATATATCATGGATATAAATGTTAAAACCAAGCCTATATAAAACTACTAGAAGAAAATCTTTGTGACCTTGAGGTAGACAAGGTTTAAGCAAACAATTGAAAAATAAATCGGACTTTTAAAAAATTAATAGCTTTTACTCATCAAAAAACATTTAAGATTAGAATAGAATTTAAAATGGGCTAGAGATTCTAAAACAGAGTAAGATGGAACATACTCTATACTTTCCTCTGAAACAATCACAAAACAAAATGTCAAACAACAACAAAACCAAAGCGTTTTTTAAAAATGGTTTACAAGACAATGGACAGCAGGCAACAAAGAATAGTGACTCTTGAGTGACAGGATACAAATAAATGGAGGCTTATCACAGCACAGGGAGGGAGAACCAAGGTGCAGCCGGACAACATCCTTCTGAGGAGTCAGAGCTGAGATTCCATGGGGACTAAGGCAACTAGAATTCATAGGACAAAATACAAGAGAGGAGACAGTAGCACAGAGACAGAACTGAAAATCTACTGAGAATCCCCTCTCTATAGGCAGCAAAGTATCAAATAGTGTGTGCCTATAAAGAAAGTACAAGAGGCAAAAGAAAATACCATCCCAAAGAATTGGAGATTAGAACCTGGTGCTCACACAAAATGGGAAAGAACGCTGTTCCAACAAGCCAGACTTATGACTAACAAGGTATTTGTTAGAATATTCATCAAGTTCATACTTGAGTTGTGAGAATAGTTAGCACTAGACTGAGTACTGCTCCAGACCCACCTAACATATAATAGCAAAACCTAAGAGGATCAAACTGTCTCCAAGGAACTTCACTGTAACTCACATTAAAGCTTAAATATATTTGCAGTATTGCAAAAACATCCAGACAAATCCAGTATTAAGGTTGGAAATTTCAATTTCTTTCTCTTAATATATGATATATGATAATACAAGTATAGAGAAAATCAGCAAGGACATAACAGAGGTGACTACATTATCAACCAACTTGACCCAATTGACAATTACAGAACACCCCATAGAAGAACAAGCAAAATACATAGTTTTCAAAATATTGATTAAAATAGCACATATTCTGAACTATAAAACATCTCAATAAATTCAAAAGAATTCAAATCATCAAAGTATGCTCTTTGGAACAATGAAAGTAAATTAGAAATGACTTATAAAAAGGCATCTAGAGGGTGCCTGGGTGGCTCAGTGGGTTAAGCCTCTGCCTTGGACTCAGGTCATGATCTCAGGGCATCATGCTCTCTGCTCAGCAGGGAGCCTGCTTCCCCACACGCCCCCCACCCCCACTGCCTGCCTCTCTGCCTGCTTGTGATTTCTGTCAAATAAATAAATAAAATATTAAAAAAAAAAGACATCTAGAAAATCCCAAAATATTTGAAAAATACCAAAGTGAAGTTAGAAATTATCTGAACTGAATGAAAATGAGAACACAACATATCAGAACCTGTGGATGCTCCCAAAGAAGAAGATACATAGCACTAAGTGCTTATATGAGAAAAAAATGAAGGGTCTTAAAGCAATGAGTTCAGTTTATACCTGAAAAAAACTTAAAAAAAAAAAAAAGGAGCAAATTAAACCCAACATAAGCAGGAAAAGAAAGGAAATAATACAGTTCAATGTGGGAAACAATGAAATAGAAAACAGAAATATATAGGAAACAACAGGAAAAAGGCCCAAATGTGCCAAATGTGATAATGAATGCCTAATAAACTTTCATTTATCAGATTTGGTAATTTCTGTAAAATGATATTGACCGAGAATAAAATTAGTAACAACTAGATGAGAGCATACAATCTGAGCAGTCTTGTCCTTAAAGGACTAATACTATTATCATTTTTGCTTTTTACTTACAACCCTCATCAAGTAGAAAACCCAGGAAGGTGTAAATAGAAAGAAATCATTTCTTTCTTCATTTCCCACTCCTCATCATTAGTGATACTAACACTACTCAAATTAAGAAAAAGAAAATGTTGCATAACATGTACTGCTTCTTATTGCTATAACAGAAGAAATATAATTTCTATCTAATTTTAAAACAACATAATTGTGATTCGAGCATTGTCAAAAAGATTATGTAGTAAAGTGCTGTGGCATGTGTAAAACAGAATGAGAGTTAAACTGAGTGGGAGAGAAGGAGATCCTCAGAAAAAGAAATCCTTTAAAAATGAACTCTGAATAATCTAGACAAAATATCTTCAGGGAAGATATAAATGCTTATTTTTTGTTTCTTTTTCATAAAGATAATAAAGAGGAAATGAGAAGCGAATGGGAAACAATAAACAATTATACATTTTCAAAAGCAGAGGGAATAAAGCTACCAATACTATGGAGATTAAAACTCAGTAAAAGAGTATCATGCCAATAAATCTGTATACTCAGGTAAAATGACTCTGTCAGACAAATTTCTGGAATAAAATCTTACAGAAACCAATTTAAGATTAAATAGAGGAAAAAAGAAAAAAAAACAATAAAATAGCCTTCATAGTCCTTTCATCAACCAAAAACCTGAAGAGATAGTTTAAAATACCTCACAATGATAATAGTAAGCCTAAGTTGTCTTACAGGTCAGTTCTACCAAATATTTAAGGACTATGTCTTTTTAGTCTTACACAAACTTTCTGAGAATAGAAACTGATGAACCATTCACCATTACATGTTTTAACAAACTTGAATTTTGGAGAAGTTTTAGGGTCATAGCAAAACTAAGTGGAAGGCACAGAGATTACCCACACATCTCCTCCCCTACAAATACACAGCCTCCACTATTAATATCCCTTACTAGCATTCCTCATTACATTTACAGGGGTAGTATAACCTTGATACTAAAGTTGGAGAAGGAAAGAACAAGAAAGAAAAATTACAGGCAAATCTCATCCATGAACAAAGATTAAAAAAAATACCAATAAACAAACAAAACAAATCCAGCAATATATTAAAAACAAAAAAAGAACAATACACTACAAGTAAGCTGAGTTCATCTCAGGACTACAAGGACAGATTAATAACAGAAAATCAGTTATTATTTACACATTCCTATAATAAAAGAGGAAAACTTTAAAATGATTTCAATTAATGTAAAAAAATTTCTTGATTAAAAAAATGATTTCTAAAAAAATCTTATCCAATAGGAATAGAAGGAAATCTTGTGAAACAGGAAATTCTATCTATCAAAAACCAAAAAGAAAATTATTCTTATTAGAAAAATACTAGCAGAATTCCCATTCAAATTCCAAGTAGGACAACGACACTGCCAATTAATACAATAAATATACAAAGTAGATAGACATAAATTCAACAAATACAAGATCTTTATAGAAGAAAAATTATCTTTTACTGAGACATTTTAAAGTACTAAATAAAGAGGTATACTATGTCCATGGATGGTAAAATATAATATCTTACAGAAACAAGATCCCAGAAAACAGATCTATAGATTCAGTGCAATTCCAATCAAAGTACCAACAAGGACTTTTGCATTACCTGGAAAACTGATTCTGGCTTTTACGAGTAAGAAAAAAGTTCCAAGTAGCAAATAAAAAAGAAAAAATTACACATAAGACTTCAAATTATTTAACTACTATTTATATAAAAACATTGCTAAAAAATTAAGAGACAAGCCACAGACTGGAAAAAAGATGCATAACCCATGCCTAATAAAGGAACTAAACATAGAATATATAAGAAATTTCTCAATAATAAAAGAGATATATAATAATAATCTCAATAATAAAAAGAGAAATAATCTTTTTATGAAAAATAGATAAAAGGTTTGAACAAATACTTTACAAGAGAAAATACACAAATGGCCAGTAAGCACAGAAAAAAAAGTGTTTAACATCATTAATCACCAAAAAAATGCTAGTTAAAACTCACAACAAAATATTGCTTCAAATCCTTTAGAATAGTTGGAATTCAAAGATCTGTGACATCAAAATGTTGGCAAAGATGTGCAACTGAAACTTCTTGTCGAAACATCTTGTTTATGGGAATGTAAACTAAAACAACTGTGCAAAACCATCTGGCAGTTAAATATACACCTATCAAACAATCCATCTATTCCACTGCTAGGTATTTACGCAAAAGAAATGCAAACATATGTCCCTTCAGAGACATGTACACAAATGTTCATAGCTGTTTTTGTCTCAAAAACTGGAAACTCAATGCTAGATAGATATTTACCCAAGAGTAGTGAACACATACATTCCACAGACTTGTACAAGAAAATCCATGGCAGCTTTATTCTTAATAGCTCCAAGGTGGAAAAAAAACCAAATATCCTTCAATAGAATGAATTGTGGCACATTCATACAGTGGAACAGTAGTCAGCAATAAAGGGAACAAACTATTAATATGTGCAACAACATGGATAAATCTCAAAAACATGCTAAGAAAAAACAGGTATAAAAAATACATACTAAAGGTACAAAAATAATACATACAATGCGATGCCATTTATATTAAGTTCTGAACTAATCTACTGATTGCCTCTGGAGGCTTGGGAAAGGGCCTGACTACAAAGGAGCATGAGGAAATTTTTGAAAGGGATGTGATATGGAACACAAGTTCTACAAATGAATGTATTTGATAAACTTACTGGACTGCATACATAAGATCTGTGTTTTACTCTATGATTTAAACTGCATTTTTAAAAATCATATAATAACACTCTTAACTCTGAATTACCAAAAATAACTAAAACAAAGAAGGGAAGACTACACTAAACTCTTCTGACTTATTACTATAGCTGATTATATTAACAAATTTCACAATATTGAATTACCTTTGTATTTCTAGTTTGAACTACTCTTAACTCCTGGTTCATTTTTCTGACTTACTGCTGGATTTCTTGATAAAGTTCTACTTATAATTTTTCCAACAATTGTTTAGAAACTCAAGAACATTATTTTAAAAAACCATTTCATGTACACCATACAATAAAGCAAATAATTATGCTAATGTTATTAGGAACACATTCACTGAAAAAGAAAAAAATATATACGTATAAACTAAACCTTAAGTCAAAATCTTGTGATAATAAATTTCAATTTAAAATAATAGTATGAACTCTTGATTTAATATACCATATTTCATTGATTCTAAGATGTACATTTTGAATATTAACATATCTCTAATGAGAATGCATTTGCATGAGATGGTATCTTAAAATTAATGGCAATGTTTTTTCTTTCTTAGTAGTACACAAAATTACAACTGGCCACATCTTAGAGTCAAGGAAACACAAGTGTGTTCTCAAGTTCTGCCCACTGAAGTAAAGAAATGCCGTCGTTACAGCATGATATTTTGACCTCTACCTACCATTCACGACTAAAAGGAGCCAATGTTATTTGGATAAATGGTTAAATCCAGGCTTTGGGACATACAATTTTAATCGGAGATTGAAACAAAATGTAAAGAATTGTTTTTAAAACTAACAGGGTCATGTGTAAAGGATACAGGAACCAATGTGAAGAAATTCGTATTGAACAAACTTGCTACAATTTGAGCAGTGAAAAGTAACAAGATAACAATTCCAACTGAAATATGCTGAATACAATTCCCATATATCCTTGCTATACTCAAGAAGGAGAAAGCAAAAAGCAAAACTGACTACTAGTAGAGGGGACTATAGTATTAACTCTTGCTATTTAAAATTAGGTTCTATAATGGAGGTTTCATATCAAATGCCAATGACTACAGGCATTTGATATGTATATCAAAATATAGGCCATCTGTGCACAGCAACCTAGTGGGACTTAGAGTTAAGTGGGATATTTGAAAAAGAGTGATAAAAGATTTGTACAAGAAACTTTCAAAACTGTCTCTATTTTCCACTATTTCTGTTCTAAGAAGATACCCAAAGTCCAGAGTTGGGTGAAGCAAAGGAGAACAGGTTGAAGAGAAGTGAGAAAGGAAACAGGAAACACAAGCTGCATCCTTTTGATTAATATCAATTACTCCTTTTTCTTTACCATCAAAACATGCATAAACAGACTAAAACAGCTCTAAATAATTCTTATATTTACACATAGTATCTTCAGTTAGAGCCTAAAATGTCACTAGATCTTCACTTATTCAGAATTTACATAATCACAAGGTGGAAACTAAACTTCAGTTTCTGATGATCAGTTTAACCTTTAAATCGCCTGATTAAACTCCGTCTTCACTCTTAAAACCCCAAATTAGCAAACAAGCCACAATACAATATATGCTATAGCATAGGTCTTCTGTGAATAGCTGGGATCTTCAACTGCTTCAGCTGCAATACAAGCCATTGAGCCTTGGCCAATATAAGCCAATTTGAATAATCAATATGACAACCTTATTTTTCTAATGCAAACAGGATTGCTACAGTAAGGTGTCTCACTGCCACATCACAGTCATGGCCTCTTTTAACCCCTAATTAGATTGAGGCGATTATCCCTGCTCTTCCTTACAAGTGTACAGCTTGGATAAGGGATGACAAAAGCTATCTGCCACTTATTCAGCCTTTGCAGACAGCAGGTTATCCAGGGAGATAGAGAATAAAATCAACAAACAATTGTTATTCATATCATCATCTAAAGTGTTAAGATAGTCACAGTTTCCATACATGCACAGTGAATATAGCCCAGAGCATGAGGTAACTGCAGACTGCTTAAGAACATCAGGGTTACACAGATGGAAATTCATGGTGATGTTGGGGAATTATGTCTAAATCAAATTCATTTGCATAAAAAGTAATGATCGGGGATTTGTCTTTTGTATATAATATATGAAGATTTCATTATGTTTCTCTTCATGAACTCTTTGAAGCTAAATTTTAATATTGATTTTTCTAAACACATAGCATTTATCATGAAAAGAATGCCAAATTAATGGTCTGTAGAAACTTAAATGCATTAAGATTCAATTAAAATACTCTTAAATATAAAACAGGAAACTTCTTTTCACTATGATACCGCATGAGTTCTCGTATTAAATTTACATGATCAAGGGTTATATCATTAACTCTGTGGATTTCAAACTTTTTTTTCTTAACAACCAAATTTTTTCTCTTAACAACCAATCTCTGAAATTTTGGTCATCACATCAGAACAACTATTAACAAGAGAACTGTGGTCACAAGAAAGAATAGAGGAGTTGCAAACACACCAAACTGACAATTTCCTAGTAAGTTTAACTAAGCTAATGTGAGGACAATATAGAAAGCTGGGCCCACTGATAAGAAAAAACTTTAGGGGCAATATCTGCATCTACTCTGTAGTAAGATAAGGAAATGTGGAAAAGGATTTCGTATCTTTTCCTTTCCACTTGCAAGAGTCAGTAGGTGCCTTTTTTTTAAGGTCATAATCACTTTGCTAAAAGAAAAAGAATGGGAAAGCCACGTTTCATATGGAATTCTGTTCCTATTATTCATTCAGTTAATTAACATTGCTGCTTTTAATGCAGCCAACTAGAAATATACTCTTTCCAATAACTGAGGTCCCATCCCTAAACTTCATCAAGTGCCACTCTAAGAATAACTAAAACATTTTAAATATAACCACTGGTAGCAAAAAATCTGCCATATAAGCATGATTTCCATACACAGCCATGAGTTACTGAACCCAGATTGCCATGTAGAGTGCTATGATTATCTGGTTATCAGTAGATCATTTAACTAAACTGCATCATGAGTTTAATTTAGTGATTGCTAACCTGTCTGCGCATTGTAAGATTATCTAAACCTGTGTGCCTTGTTCCCTTGACATAGGCTGAAACATGACTTCATTCTTTCTTTTTTTTTTTAAGATTTTAAAATTTTATTTATTTGACAGAGATCTCAAGTAGTTGGAGAGGCAGGCAGAGAGAGAGAGGAGGAAGCAGGCTTCCCGCTGAGCAGAGAGCCTGATGCGGGTCTTGATCGCAGGACCCGGACCATGACCTGAGCCGAAGGCAGAGGCTTAACCCACTGAGCCACCCAGGTGCCCCAACATGACTTCATTGTTAAAGTATAATATTGACTCAGAATATTGGGCAGGACTTGAAATCCGAATCATAATTCACTTCTAAATGTGTCTCCAGAGCACCACTGTTGGACATAGACACCAAAGCGTATTTTATTCACATGTATGCATTTATGTGTATGTGAATATATTGTTTTTTTCTTACACATTTACAGTCAACAATTTCATTTTAAACATCTGATTTTTTAAAAAATATTTTATTTATTTATTTGACAGAGATTACAAGTAGGCAGAGAGGCAGGTAGGCATAGAGAGAGAGCGGGATACAGGCTCCCTGCTGAGCAGAGAACCCAATGCGGGGCTCGATCCCAGGACCCTGAGATCATGACCTGAGCCCAAGGCAGAGGCCTAACACTGAGCCACCCAGATGCCCCTACACATCTGATTTTAAGCAACATGCTTTTCTTAGTATTCCAGATATCATTTAAGAGGCAAAGTGGGAGGTGCTTGAGGGGTAGGGAAGGAAAAAAATGAAACAAGATGGGTTCGGGAGGGAGACAAACCATAAGAGACTCTTAATCTCACAAAACAAACTGAGGGTTGGGGGGGTGGCTGGGGTTGGGGTTGGGTTATGGACATTGAGGAAGGTATGTGCTATGGTGAGTGCTGTGAAGTGTGTAAACCTGGCGATTCACAGACCTGTACCCCTGGGCTAGTAATACATTATATGCTAATAAAAAATTAAAAATTAAAAAAAAAGAATAACTTCACTCTTACAGTCTTATTTTAATCCATCTTTCTTGTGCGTTATTTTACTATTTTTCAGCTTTCTTTTTTCTTTTACTCAGAACTTTATACGAGCTTGAAAAGTTACCAGCAACTCTTTATTGAAAGTACAATAAAGAACTAGACCTTGAATAATTTGAGAAATCAAAGTGAAAAACTAAATTATAACATATAAAACTATTGATTTTCAAACTTTCTTCTGCAGCTCAACTTTATACAAAACTCCAATACTGTCAGCATATCTCAATAATATTCCCACTCAAAAGAAATAATGCATTATTGGTTTTTTGCTTGGATTAAGAACCATGCAGCATACTGCAAATTTTAAAACATTAAATCTGAGGCCAATAAATAAAAGGTCCATGGTCCTTATCCAATTCTGGATTTCTAACTAAAGAGTGGCATGATAGTCACAGGTTAGTCACACATTTGAAGAGAGAATTAGAAAATGGTATTTTAGAAAGCAAGTAATTTACTCAGGATATGGGATTTAGTATTTTCAAGGTCATTTTCAGGTAAGAATAATACCTAGTTATTCTTCATTTTTACTACAATTAAACAAGAAATAGGATAGCAAACTTAGGTTAACTACAGAAAAGCATTTCTAAAGTGTGTTAAGTACCTGACTAGATTACTAAAGGAGGCTGGAATTCTCTTATGCCAAGGACTTGAAAAGGATACATTTTAATTTTTAGGAATGGATACTCTGAAAGCAGAATAAAGGACTTGTGACAGTCCTTCTCACCTTAAAATAAAATTCTTAAAACCATGTGCTTATGGAGTATCAAGCTTTTGTATTTGTTTCATTCCTAATTTAAAATGTATCTAAGAGGAATATATAAATAATGGAATATTCCAGATTCGATTTGGTAGAGGGCTAGAAACAAGGGGGATAATATATGAATAGGGCTCAGCACTGCATGAGAAAAGGAAGAAAGTATTAAAACATGAAACAATTTAAAAAAATTAAAATTTCATATTATAACAAGTCTTTAGGTAAGTTATAAAATAATGTATCACCTACCAATACAGTCTGTGAACAAACTATAAAGAACTTCAGACAAATTAAGTACAATTCACACCCCCAAAATTGATATATGTAGATAAAAAGCTATTATTTTATTTATTCACTTAATTTTTTCACCAATATTGAGCAAACAAGCCCATTTTGTTTTGTTTTGTTCCCCAATGGGGATCAGGTATTATATACAGAAAAAATATATCAAAGCAATTTATTCATTAAGAATGTGTGCCTTAGAAATCAAACCACTATAAAAATTCTTTTTATGTTGCCAGATCAAATTTTGAATGGGCCTTAACCAAATGATCAAAGTTACCGCCACCATAATGAAAAAATACCAGCATTCTGTGAGTCCTAATATGATGTGCTACAGATGACACAACGTTATTTCTGTGATATTTCTGTCAAAAAAAAATACACAAACTGAATCAAATCATTAGGAGACATTGGACAAACCCGAACTGAGGGACATTCTAATCAAACAACCAGCCTATATAATTCTAAAAATGTCAAGATCACGAAAGACGAAGAAAAGCCAAGAAACTAGTTTACATTAAAGGAAACTAAAGAGACATGACAACTATCTATAATACATGACCCTGGGGGCGCCTGGGTGGCTCAGTGGTTAAACATTCGCCTTCAGCTCAGGTCATTATCCCAAGGTGCTGGGATCAAGCTCCGCATTGGGCTCTGTGCTTGGTGGGAAGCCTGCTTCTTCCTCTCCCACTCCCCCTGTTTGTGCCTCCTCTCTCACTGTCTGTCAAATAAATAAATAAAACCTTTTGGAAAAACAAAAAAAAAGTACGTGACCCTGGACTAGACTTGATCTTTGATGGAGGGTAAAGGTGGTTGACATGCAAATAGGAGGTTATATGACATAATAGGAATTATGAACTGCTGATTAGATAATACCATGTCAATGTTAAATTTCTTGATTTGGATTACTGTGTTGTGGCTACATAAAAAAAAAAAAATTCTTACAGGATAACCACAAAAATATTTAGGCGTAAAGGGACTGATACCTGCCACTTACTATCAAATGATTCAGAAGAAAGAGTACTGAGAGACAGAGAATTTGATAAAGCAAATGAGGCAAAAAAGATAAACAATTGGTGAATCTGGATAAAGTATTCATGAGAGTTCTTTACTCTTCTTGTCTAACTTTGAAGTTATGTCACTAAAGAGCTACAAAAAAACCTTAATTGGGTATATTAATTCCTACAGAGTACTTTCAGTTTCAGCTAGGAACCTACCTCCTTCAAACCTGACAGCACCAGAAAAAGAAAACTCGTATTTAGTAGGCAAGGACATCTACCCTTTAAAGAGGTATACATAGATCATATAGTCCTAAAGCATTATTTAATATACTTAGAAATCTGGAATTTATAAAACTATTTAGGAAGCATAAAACTAATTTTAAAATGCCAGATTTTTACCATTTTCAGTCTTAAAATGTTTTCATCTGATGATAATCTCACAAATCCAATCACCTGCTGTTTTAAGCATCCCATTTCTTTTTTTATTTTTTTTTTATTTTTTTTTTATTTTTTTTTTTTAAAGATTTTATTTATTTATTTGTCAGAGAGAGAGTGAGCGAGAGCGAGCATAGGCAGACAGAGTGGAAGGCAGAGTCAGAGGGAGAAGCAGGCTCCCTGCGGAGGGCAAGGAGCCCGATGTGGGACTCGATCCCAGGACGCCGGGATCATGACCTGAGCCGAAGGCAGCTGCTTAACCAACTGAGCCACCCAGGCGTCCCTTAAGCATCCCATTTCTAAGGTGATATGAACTCAGTAATTTTTTCCAGGAATTTTATCAATAGCGATATCAGAATTGAGAGACTATGAGGGAAAACTCATGGCATACAATCGAAAAAGATGGGATCCCCCCCCAACATTGACTTCAGAATGTAAGAAGCTAAAGCCATCCAGATACAAAGGATACAGTTCGTAATGGTTTACTACAGTTCTTAAAAGAGCTCTGAAAGTGAAACTAGCCTTCTGGGATAGCTGACAAACAAATGTCTGAACACCCGTGTGTGATGTGTTATAATCTACAATAAGCAGGTCTGAAGTGGTTTCACTGAAGCACCAGAACACTTACTTCCTGGGTGCTCAACCATCCTTTCATCAGATCTGTCAATATCCATCCCTTTTAGTAATAGTCAAGAAACAGCATCATTAAATTCCCTCTAAAAAGAGTATTGCAATCAGAAATGACAAAGTAAATTTTCCACCACCACAGAAATAAGAAGTATCATATTATATTATAATTATTTTACTGATTCAGTCAATAAAATTTTTGGCTAGAGTAATAATATTTTTGGTACATTAAAAGTGGGCACTTACTCACTGCTAGCAGTGGAAGAAGGGGGAATTCATACCAGCTTCCCAGGGTACAAAATGGCAATGTATGTTAACCTCCTAAAAACCAATACTCTTTAACCCAGCAAGTTCATGTCAAGGAATTTATTCTACAGAAATATAAGAAATATACACATACAAAAATATTTCTGCATATATGTACAGATACATGAACATGTACAGATATATGTATATGTACAAGAATATCCATCATTTCAATAAATGAAAGCAACTTATATGTCCAAAGACACAAGGATTTTTAAATAGGTTAGTATGCATCTATACAATGCAAAGTATGCTACTCTTAAAAATGATGACATAATAGATTAGCATATTAGTACATCTATCAAATTTTTAAATAAACTAGAAAATATATACACGTATACTAAAAATTGTATTTAAGTTAAGAAGGGTGCAATCAAAAGTATCTACACCTCTTTGGGAGGCCACTTTTCTATATAAGAGGTTGTGGCAGCCTACACCAGAAGATGACAAACTATAGTCCTTAAGCTAACTTGGCCCCCCCTTCTCCGCCCACCCCTCCCCCGCTTATGTAAGTAAAATTTACTGCAACAAAGACATGCCTATTCATTTATTTATTGTCTGTGGCTGCTTTTCACATTACAACCACAGAGCTGAGTAGTTCTGACAGACACTGTAAGTCCACAAAGCTGAAAGTATTTACTATCTGGATCTTTACGGAAAAAAGTTTCTGAATGCTGGTCCAGAAACCTAGCTCACATTTCTCTCCAATGCTTTCCAAACAGTCTTTCAATTTATCAAATTATATGATATAATCAGAGACTAACTGGTTTCCAAACTATCTTTGCATATGCAACAGGAGAGTAAAAGCATCTCAATCCATTCACTCACTCCAGCCAAGGGGGAAAAATGGAGCAAGTAAGGAGAAAGATGGAAAGAACAGAAAGAAAAGGGGAAGATAAGGATTAAAGAAGGGATAAGAAAAGTTTGAAAGCCACTGATCTAAATAAAGGGTCGAAGGAGGAAGGGAAGACAAGGCGATCCTTATTTGGTAAATGAGTTTGTATTCAGGAACTGAGTTTGTAATGGAACCCACATCTCCTAATATATTCCATGTATATTATAGAGATGTATTCCCAATTCTCAATTGCAGGGGGAATAGCAGATAGATTTTTAGGTATTAAAATGGTTTGCGGCCTCCCAGAGCTCAACTCAACTCAGAAATCTTATTCCTTAGTATTTAATTTTGTTAATTTCTCTCTCATTTACGTTAAATGAAAATCAGTCAATTTGATTTAAATTTAATTTGTCTCCTAGGGGGGCAATTAGGAGAAAAAAAATCTTGAGAACAACGGTATATGGAAAATATTCCTTAATTGTAAGTTCCCTTATACAGAATATTAAAAGGCTCTTAATTACTAATATACACATTTTAACCCATCATTTTTGGTTCCAATATGCACAAACTACAAATCAATCCTGTTATCAGCCAGTCTAAAAAGAGGAAACTCTAGGTGGCTACAGAAAAGGGAAGGAAAGTAAAAGAGCAAAAAGAACTTTACTGTAGTGAAAATGTGTAGAGAAAAGTAAACTCAAAACTTGGAACTGTGCACCCTTGGCATCTGTAAGAAAGAGGGTGCTGAGGGATGTCTGGGTGGCTCAGTCAGTTAAGTGTCTGCCTTCAGCTCAGATCATGATCCCAGAGTCCTGGGATCGAGTCCCACATCAGACTCTTTACTCAGCTCAGAGCCTGTTTCTCCCTTTGCACCTTCCCCTGCCCATGCGCTTGCTTGCTCTCTGAAAAATAAATAAGTAAGATCTTGAAAGAAAGAAAGAAAGAAAGAAAGAAAGAAAGAAAGAAAGAAAGAAAGAAAGAAAGAGGATGCTCAGCAACATGCTACACCATAAAGTTACCACCATGGGCAAAAGCCTAAATAACCTCATATAACACTAGGCTTGGGGCACACAGATTGAGAAAGACCTAATCAGTAATCTCAAACATTCAGGTTATTTGTTATCTCTTCAACAGCAGTAGGAACCAATGGATATAAACAACTATTAGCACTTCAGGGAAGAGAAATGGAAAGTTTTTAGTACGAAAGAATGAAAATAGAAATTAATGGTTGTACTAGCTACTAAGCTATTGTCTCTGCCATAAATCTAGTACAGAATTCTGCAAATGGTATTCTTCCTTTGCCAGCTAGCACCCCGTTAAATTCTGCTAGGAAGAGGTGTTAGAAAGTTGAATAGTTCCAGCAAGTGAGAAGGGCTTCCCTGTTTTACTTGCTGCTCCTGTCAGTGCTGCCATGGCAACAAGTCTTTCCTCTAGAGGAAGTAACTCCTTAGTAGAGTAGGTTCCAATTTCTAGGTTGTTGTTGTTTTCCATTTTCCCAGAACCAGACCCATCACATTCCCTCAGAGGCCACTAGCAGTAGCCAAGCAGCATCTACTTCTCAAAGGTCCAGCTCTTAGTTCTGTGAAGCCCATACCACAAACCCCTGGAGGTACCAACACTACTCAATCAACACCTATTCTTTCCAAGTCTGGATCCCAGTTCTGCCCTTCTCTGAGATCCTAAATTCTGATAATCCAAATCCTCTTCTCTCTTTTTTTCCCCCAAAGATTCTGGAAAATACATGGAATGCTTCACAAATTTGTGTGTCATCCTTGTCAGGGGCCATGCTAATCTTCTCTGTATTGTTCCAATTGTAGTATATGTGCTGCCAAAGAGAGCACCCAACCTCTTCTCTTTGTTCCCCTAGAAGCAGTACATGATTCTTGGTATTACTATCTCTGTTATCTCAGCGTTCCCCCTTTTGCATCACCTTCCCATACTATTTAACCAAATCACCATAAAAAATTCTGTTAAGATAAGGAGTGTGGTTTCATCTTCCTGACTGATACAATGGTATCAAATACTTATTTTAGATGTAATTAATATTCTCTTTAGGTATTATTTTTAGTGTTTAATTTTAGTTTATCTAAAAAATATTTTTAAGGACTATTAGAATTTTATTCACACTTCAGTCTCCCTAAATGTTTTTGTTTTTTCTTGTTAGGTGTAAGTTTTTTTTCTCCCACAATTCTTTTGGTTAAATCTGTGAGAAAGCACCAACAAGTCACTAATGTGTTTGTTATACTTAATCTGTCCTATACCTTCTAATTGTGTCTAAGCCCAAAGAAATGCAAATCTTCCTTTTTAACAATAACAGCAAACCCTTTAGTTTGGGCAGCAGTAACTGGAATAGCTAGTGACAGGTAGAGGAATGGCTTTTAATGAGTTATCAAGAGGCAGCAGATTAACTGAATCTTCAAATCTCAGAAAATGCCCACATTTATTAATACATATTTTTTAGATATATACTGGAGTTAGTCACAGTGGGGAGATACAAAATGTCTAAGTGTAAAACATGTACTTCAATAAGATAAGAGTTACTTGTACAACTACTTAACTATTGACTTAATCTTAAATAACTTAAGAGTTATTTGTACAACTACTTAACTTATTGACAAATCTTACCTTGACTGCTACCTTGGGAAAATAACATCATTTAACCTCTGGTAGCCTCAGTTTTCTCATCTGCAAAGAAAATAGGCTGGACTAGATCTCTGTTGCCCTACGTCTAACATAACAATCTAAAAAATTTCTTTTAGTGTTAAGGCACTATGAGTTCAGCATCATTATCAAGAGAAACAAAAGACTGGTTTTGTAAAGGGAAAAAGTAAAGAGGTAGAAAAAGGAGTTATCAAGATTGATAGTTTAAAAACATAATTTGAAAGAGATTCAAATACATAATGTTGGAGAATTATCTTCTTCCTCTAAATCAAGGAAAGAGAAGAAAATATATGACAGGCCAATTATCTGGTTAAAAAGATAAAAAGTTTCTTTATTTCTGTGTTATTACAGTCTTCGAAAACATTTACTAAGTCAGGAATGATACTTCTTAAATTCTCTTCCAGATAGAAAACATGTCATTTTTTGTTTTTCAGTTTAAAAAATTAAGTCAGTTTTGATATTCTTCTCTCAAATCGTCTGACCACATGCCATACAGTAGACTATATGCTTTCACAGCTTATTTATAGAAACAGTTAGATTTAAAGTACCAGTTAAGAGGAGTCTTGGTGGCTCAGTGGGTTAAGCCTCTGCCTTCAGCTCAGGTCATGATCTCAGGGTCTTGGGATGGAGCCCCGCATAGGGCTCTCTGCTCAGCAGGGAGCCTGCTTCCCCTCCCTCCCTCTTTCCCTGCCTTTCTACTTACTTGTGATCTCTCTCTGTGTCAAATAAATAAATAAATAAAACCTTAGAAAAAAAAAAAAAAGTACCAGTTAAAGGTTCATGGGCTAGGCCAGGTCATTTATCATTTAGCAGTTACCACTTAACTTGGTGCAACTCGTAGGTTTTGATGCAAGGGAAATTTGGTGAAAACAACTTTCAAATTTTATAATCAATTAAAATTACTCCAATGTAAACTGAGGGAGAAAAACTGAAGGAGGATAACTAATGTTTTTAAGAGATCTCCCTGACTGCTCTGTTGATAATGGTTTGTAGGGAGGGTAAGAGTGAAAGTAAGAAGTCCAACTAAGCTATAGTTCAGATAGAAACTGATACTGGCTTGATCTGTATCAGTGGAAATATCACTCCATTCATGTATCAGTGGAAATAAATTAAAAAAAAAAAGATCTTTCTTTTGATGGCCTCAATAAGGTCAAACATTTTTGTAGAGGATACTAAAGCAACTGAAATAGAAAAATAGATAGCAGAAAGAAAGAAATGTATGCTAACAAGATATAAATGAGGGATACAGCTTGGTGATAATGACAAGCTTGTTAACTTGTTAAGATTTGACTATAGTACAGTAGAGCATGGGACTATTGATCTCGGGGCCAATAGTTCGAGCCCCACATTTGGCATGACTATAGGAGTAGGCAGCTTAGAAAGGTTAGAGACAAAGATAGTTACAAGTGAGAAAATGGAAGCTAAATGAGAAGTAATGCTATCATTATTAGCAAATACCTAGATATTCCCCTACTAACATGTGTTGGTCAGAATGTTTTATATAACATATATAGTATACTATATGCAAATGAGAACATTATAACTGCTAATAAAATATCTAACTTATAATGTCCCTCTTAATGTTATTATTAATCTAACCATATACCCAAACTTACCAGTCCACTAAAATAGCAATGGCTTTTAGAACTTTCATGGAGACGTTCAGCAACATAATAATAATATCTAGGCAATATAATAGTTTGTTTTACTACGGAAGGTAACTAGACTTACTGTGGTGATCATTTTGCAGTATACACAAATATCTAGTCATTATGTTGTACATCTAAAACTAATTTAATGTTATACCTCAATTTAGTTATACCTCAATTAAAAAAATAATAGTAAGAATGGCTTTTTCCAAAGCTATTTGTATACAGCATACTTAAAATAGACCACATACTACAAATTGTTCAAGTAAAACATGGAAAGATTGGGTTCTTTACACCAATCTCTCACCTTTTTATAAGTCTTACTATTTCTAAAATAAAAAGTTGACAGAAAAACTGAGTGTTGAGAATGTGGACTGGCAACCACAGTCTCAGAATCTATATATTTTTTAATTAACCAATAATGTATTATTTGTTTCAGGGATATAGGTCTGTGAATCAGAATCTATATTTTTGATGAAAAGTGGGCTCCGCTATTTTGAAAAACTGGCATGCTGAGCTCTATAAATTGCTTAAGGCAAGGTGCTAAGCATAGGAAAGGCATCTCCACTTTATGAAACCTTTGTCCTGGAATAGACACTATGAATCTTTCAAAACAAAGGAGTGTAAGTTTGCTGCTCAGGATAATACATTGAACATAAAAGATTACTAATGACTTAGGAGCTCCTAATGTAGCATGAATCATGCCAGCAACACTAGGATACTGGTTTCAACAAATAGCCTATTTTATTTTATAAACTTCACCAGAATATTATCAACCGCAGTATTAGAAAATGGAAAGCTAATAAAATTAGGAGGTGGCATCGGCATGCTGCACACAGTGTTTCTCATCGCTCTAATGCAGAATCTAATGGATGAGAGATCCATCTTTTAACTTAAAAAAAAAAAAAAGAGCCAGTAAACTTAGAAAAATAGACCTCTATTTGACAAAGTTATTAGAGAATATTTTGCTACCTCAATTCAATAAACTGCATTAGTGAAACCAGTTTCTTTTATAAGAAAAAAGGAGAGGCAGCATACCTTCTTCTTCTGTTTTATTATACTTCAAAAAGCCTGATTATATTAACAGTTTCTTGTTTTCCTTGAGCAATATCTGAAGTAGAAGACAACTGAAAGATTAGAGGATTATAAATATTCTCTTTCTATAAAGATATTTTCCTAATTCTATAATAGAGGATATTATAAATACAGGATAATATCAAACTTTCAGAAATCAATGCCTTTCACAAACACCCAGGTTACCTACCTGTGAAATAGAGCTTTTAATATCTAACCCTGATTTTATTTGATATCATGACCAAGTATTTTTCTGAAAAATAAATGGTTATTAGCAATTTCTACAATAGTTCCATAACAGCAAAGGCAGAATCCATGTTTAGGTGATTACTTTATGTTTTGATTCAGTTATCTGCAGGGTGTCTGCATGGTACTCTAACTATTTAAAGCCAGCAAAAAAGATTACAGCTCACACTAACTGGATTTTCACAGCTCCCTATCATTCGGCTTGAATTCCTCATGGGCAGATTAAAAGGGCCAAGGCAAACAATAGTCTTTTTACAAGGTGGTTATTGGGGGGGGGTGCGAAGGGGAAGAAGAAAAGAGAAAAAAAAACACTATATTTTATGGTCAAAACAACAAATTATTTAAGGAAGCAGCCACATAAAAACAAACAAATGTCTAGCAGAGGTAAAACTCCAGGAGTTGCAATATAATGAACAGAAATCAAGAAATTAGTAGCATCTGAGAGAACAATAGTTTTTTCTGAAATCTCTAACATAAATAATATGGTTTTAGAGTTCAAAGATGGTTAGTTATGGCGTCAAAGAACAGAGTGAAAAGTATCAATGATCACTTAGTTTAACTTACTGTTATTGTATACATAGACAGGCTGAGGCCCAAAGAACTCAACATGGCATTTTCAAGTCAACTACTGGAGATTATCAAAATAACCATGAAATATTTCATGTTCTTTTCCACTTTCACTTAACCACCCTCTCATTCTCTACCTTCATTCATTTCAAATGATCAAATAACTTCCCAATCTCTGATTAGCCTTTTTCAGTGAGTCCTGGATACAAGGCCTTCCTTATGCATTATCCACCCTAATCCTCATGCAATCCCAGGAGGTAGTTATTTTCATCATGGCTATTTTACAGATAAAAAAACCCTAAGACTTAGAGAGATTAAGTGACTTGCCCAGGATCACACAGCCCGTAAATGGAAGAGTTGGATTTAAAATCAAGTCTACAGAACTCTAGTGTATGAGCTTTTAACTACTGTGCTATACCTAGCTTCTCTATTAGCTTCTTTTCCTCATTTCATGGATAAGCCCCACTTTTCTTCCCCGCACCATTCATTCACACAACTCATCCAAACACTACCCTTAGTGTCTCCACACTACTGTTTAGTATTAAATAACCAGCTGGTGTCTGAACCCAAGTTAGATCAAGATCCAGTTGGGTAACATTCTTTACTTATTTTCTACTTACCTTATCCTCTACTACCACTACTTTAAGTAAAGCTTCATCACTGCTCTTTCAGCCGTACTTACTATAAAACTTCAAAATGGTCTCTCAGCCTTTAATCCTTTCTCCTTAATGCTGCTTCCCAGATTTAAAATTGTTCAAGTCAAAACTCCTTTGGCATCTCCTTCTATAACCTCTGCTTAAATTTATTTTAGTCACAATAATCTCAAAAGGAAAAATAAGTTTAAGTGCATATATTTATATTTGCTTATAGCTTTTTAAAGAAATTCTAGAAGGATGTGTAGGAAACTAATAAATGTGGGGACCCGATTTCTGGGGGTTGATGTGAGGCTAGGAATTGGGTGGATAGGAGATGAGGTGGAAGAGAGATTCTTTACTGTATGTTTATATCATTATGTAATGTTCGGTTTTGAACTATGTAAGTATACTATCTATTAAGAAAAAAGAGGAAAGGAAAAGGAAGGAAGGAAGGAGAGGGAGAGAAAGAAACAAAAGAAAAAAGGAAGAACAAAGCTAAACGTCACCCTCTTGTTTCCACCCTCTTCTGCATATTGCCTGACAATAAAATGGTAATTTCACCCAAAAGGCGGGAATAAAAATAATTCCCAAGCACTCTATGATCCCTCTTGATTCAGTCCTTTCCTTTTTCCGTCTCCTTCTTACTTCCTCTTCTATGTTCTGTTTTTCCAGATGGCTTAGTATCAACACCTTTAGAAAATCTTCCTTGACTAACTCATTTTGGGTTAAGTAGCCGTTTGATATGCTTCCCTAATATAGTGAGCATCTCTCTGTCACAGCACTCACATGACGCTGTTACCATCTATTTACATGTCCAATTATCAAACTAGATGAAAGTTTCCCGAAATCAAGGACCATGTCTTATTGGTCTTACACATTCTCCAATAATCACAACAGTGCCAGGCACATTTTAATAGCTCCCAAAGCAATAGATGGCACATGGCATTTATCTTTGCTATGGCCCATGGATCAGATTCAGCAGTCACTGTCATTTAATCTTACCATATGAGAAATATTGCTTTGGTCAGGATAGCCTCCCCTTTATAGGTATGCACAATTATCAAATTCCAAGTAAAATACACGAAGAGTTAAAGATCAACAGGAATTAAAAACCCAACACTCCAGGCCAGAACACTCCTGAGCTCAGTACCTACATACCCTTTTGCCTATTTTATTTCACTTCTTGAATGTCCAAAGCAAACTTACCATCTTCTGTCATACCACGGTCTCTTCCAGGATAACCATTAGTCGATTTTATATATACATATACATGTATACATGTATATATAAAATCCATCACTCCAATAATACAAACCAGAAAACTACTGGTTATCCTCAGCATCCTCCTCTCTTTTACCAAACTGAATCCATCATTAAATACATAATATGTCTCAAATCCATCAACTTTTCTATCTTTAATGCCAAATCCCTGGTTCAAGCTACTATTACATCTCTCCTGGACTACTGTGCTACTAATCTGGTTTCTCTGCATCCACTCTTATCCTCTGCAATCTGTTTTCCACACTGCAGCTGGAGTGATCTTTTCAAAACACTAATCTGATCATGTCACCAATCAGATTAAAACACTTCAAAGGCATCCTGTTATTCTTAAGATAGAGACCAAAATCCTTAACCAGGTCTACAGGGCCCTACAGAGTCTAGCCCCTATCTGCTTCTCTGGCCCCAACTCATACTGTGTTCCCCCCTCTTCTCCATACTAGTGACTCTTAACATCTTTCAGTCCCTGTTCATATCAGTCTCTCTCGTGTCTAGGGACCTTCGCAGATGATGTTTCCTCTGTCTACAATGTTCTTCTTCATTCACTGGTTTCAATTCATTCTCATTTTTTAAAGAAAGTGTGTCTGACTGTTGTAAATCAAATTCCCTCCCCTGTTATATGCTATGTAGAGTACTATGCATTTCTCATCCATGATATTTATCACCACTGAAAGTTTATATTTATTTACGTGACTTCATAATTGCTGTTTTCCTTCACTGGACTATAAGCTCCATGGATTCAGAACCATAACTATCAATCACCGTGGGATCCCCCCAAAAAACAACAAAGAGCCAGACACAGTAGGTACGTCACAACTATTTAATAAATTAGTGACAGAAAGAAAGGAAGGCATGTCTTAGGTAGTAACACCTAGGCTACATTCAGTCACCATTGTCTTGCATATGGAAAAGGTAGACTCCAAATCAGGGTAATTATTAATATGAAGAGTCTAAACATCATAATTTAAAGTTTATACTGAGAACCTTCTCCTTCCCCTTCAATCACAGAATATTATATATAGTCTTCTTCATTCAAGACTGGTAAGGTAATCTTCCGCCACAAAAAGAGACTTCAGAGACCATGTACTCTATCCCTCTCATTTCACAGTTAAAGAATATAAACCCAGGGGCGCCTGGGTGGCTCAGTGGGTTAAAGCCTCTGCCTTTGGCTTGGGTCATGATGCCAGGGTCTTGGGATAGAGCCCCCACATCAGGCTCTCTGCCCAGCAGGGAGCCTGCTTCCTCCTCTCTCTCTCTCTGCCTGCCTCTCCGCCTACTTGTGATCTCGGTCTGTCAAATAAATAAATAAAAATGTTTAAAAATATATATATATAAACCCAGAAATGTTAAGTGACCAATCCAAGGTCATATACAAATTAGAAGAGCCAGGACTAGAGCCCACTTACCAGTCTAATGTAATATCCAGTAAATCTAGCATGGTGAAACATTATGGATTTTTTCAGAGAAAAGAATGCAGTACTCATTATTAATTTATAATCTAGTAACCCTGTAGGTACATACATGTTTGTCTGATCACATGCTCTAATTCTGGGTTGAGAAAATGTGGTAACCATTATCCCCAAAGAACCACGTAAAAGTTGTATACTCAACAACAGCATAGTTTTTAATCTATGGAATCGATGGTCTAAAAGCAGTTGCTGGGGAGTGGGGAGGTAGGGAGAAGGTGGTTGGGGAGGGTATTTGCTATGGTGAGCGCTGTGAAATGTGTAAGCCTGATGATTCACAGACCTGTACCCCTGGGGCAAATAATACAGTATACGTTAATAAAATAATTTTTTTTAAAAAAGCAGTTGGATGTGATCAGAAGTATAACCCCAGAGAAAAACTTTTAAATTGTTTTGTGGATGTGGAAAAACTCTGGGTGGAATTCATGAGATTAGCTATAGATAGGCTGGACTTAAGGTTCTGGAACATACACTTATACATACGTATCTGAAATTCCAAGAGCTCTAGCCTACTGAAAACTTAGATAATGAATTCAAGGACAAAAAGACAGCAAGCCAGATGCCAGGCTTCAGTGAAAGAAGAATATTATCTAGGAAATATATGGCACCAAAAGAAAGAAAGAAAGTTTCATGATGACTAGCAAAAGCTGCACAGTGTATTTTAACTTACTCTATTTGAACTAAAGGGTGAGATAAAAATTATTTGGAAGGGAGAATAGAAAGTAAAAAAGATAACAAATTGATCTCATACTGAAGTATACTGGAAAGATAACAAATTGATCTCATATTGAAGTATACTGGAAGTAAAAAAAGAAGATGGAAACTCAGATTCTAATAATGGCAGACTAAATAAATCCAGATCGATACTTTCTCTGAGAAATAATACAATGGGCAGAGATTTTTAAAAAAATATTTATGGCTTCTTTGATGGCATTTAAGAGTTAGAGATTCAACAGGTGCCTGGGTGGTTCAATTGGTTAAGTGTTTGCCTTTGGCTTAGGTCATAATCCCAGGGTCCGGGGATGGAGCCCCAAGTTGGGCTCCCTGCTCAGCGGGGAGCCTGTTTCTCCTTCTGTCCCTACCCCCCTCGATTGTGCTCCCTCTCTCTCTCAAACAAAGAAAAAGAAAACCCACAGCTAACATCATACTCACTAGACAAATGCTGAGAACTTTTCCCTTTAGATTAGGAACAAGAAAAGGATGCCCACTCTTGCCACTTTATTCAATATAGTATTGAAAATTCTAGCAATTAGGCAGGAAAAAGCAATAAATGGCATCCAAATTAGAAGGGAAGAAAGTAAAATTATTACTGTTTCTGAATAACATGATGTATAGAAAACCCTAATATTCCACCAGAAAGCTCTTAGAACTAGTAAATGAATACATTAAAGTTGCAGGATACAAAATCTATATGCAAAAATCTGTTATGTTTTTACAAACTAACAATGAACTATCAGAAAGAGAAATAAAACAATCTTCTTTAGAACAGCATGAAAAAGAAAACTTAGTAAAAATTTAACTAACAAGGAAGTGATCTGGACACAAAACTGTAAAAATTGAAGATGACACAAACAAATAGAAAGATATTCTGTGCCTCATAGACTGGAAGAATTTCTAATGTTAAAAGGGCCATATTATACAAAATAATGTACAGATTCAATATAATTAAAATGCCAATAACATTTTTCACAGAAATAAAATGAACAATCCAAAAATCAGTATGGAAACACAAAAGATCCCTCATAGCCAAAGCAGTCCTGAGCCAAAGCTGAAGGCATCATGCAACTTGATTTCAAACTATACCTCAAAGCTACAGTAATCAAAACAGTATGATATTGGCAAACAAACAAAACAAATACATGTATCAGTGGAACAGAATAGAGACTCCAGAAATAAACCCATACATATATGGCCAATTATTTTTATAACAAAGGAAGAAAGAATATACAATGTGGAAAAGACAATCCCTTCAGTAAATGGTGCTGGAGAAACTGGACAGTCACATACAAAACAGTGAAACTGGACAACTATCTTATACCACGCACAAAAATTAACTCAAAATGGAATAAAGACTTGAATGTAAGACCTGACATCATAAAATTTCTAGAAGAAATCATAAATGATGGTAAACTCTTGAGATTCATTTAATGATATATTTTTAGATCTAACTCCAGAAACAATGATCTAACTCCAGAAAAGCAACAACAAACAAATGGAATTACATATGCACAGCAAAGAAAACCAATGGCAAAAATAAAAAGGGGACCTACTGAATGGGAGAAGATATTTGCAATCATATATGTATCTAACAAGGGGTTAATACAAAAATATACAAAGAATTCATAAAACTCAATTAAAAAAATCTAATTAGAAAAACTGGCTGGGAATTCTTTTTCCAAAGAAGACACATGATGGCCAACATGCACATGAAAAGATGCTCAGCATCACTAATCATCAGGGAAATGCAAATGCAAAATAAGATATCACCTCCCAACTATCAAAATGACTATTATATAAAAGACAAAAAATTCCTCTGCTCTGAGGAAGCAGAGAAAAGAGAACCCTTGTACAGTCTTGGTGAGAATGTAAAATTGTGTAGCCACTATGGAAAACAGTACAGAGGTTCCTAAAAAAATAAAAAAATAGAACAACTGGGTTGCTCAGTGGCTCTCAGTCAGGAGCAACTGGGTTGCTCAGTCAGTAAAGTATACAACTCTTTATTTCAACTTAGCTTGTGAGCCCAGGGTCATGAGATTGAGCCCCATATCGGGTTTGAAGCTCACCATGAAACCTGCCTACGATTCTCTCTTCCTCTCCCTTTGCAACCCCCAAACTCTCTAAATAAATAAGAAAGAAAGAAAGAAAAGAACCATACAATCCAGCAATTTCACTCCTGCAAATTTATCTCAAGAAAATGAAAACAATGATTCAAACAGATATATGCACCCTTATGTTCATTACAACATTAATTTACAATAGCCAACATACGGAGAATATCTGAATAAAGATAATGTGTGTTTGTGCGTGCATAAGGAATACTACTCAGCTTTAAAAAAGAGTGAAATCTTGCCATTTTCTACAGCACAGGTGGATCTCAAGAATATTTTGCTAAGTAAAGTAACTCAGAGAAAGGCAAATACCATATGATTTCACTTATAAATGGAATCTAAAAAGGAAAATAAGCAAACAAAGCAAAACTCACAGATATAGAGAACAGGTTGGTGCTTATCAGAGAGAAAGGAGATTGGGAATGGGCAAAATGGGTAAAGATCAAGAGATACAAATGTCCACATGTAAAACACGTAAGTCATGGGGATGTAATGTACAGCACGGGGACTATAGTCAAAAATACTTTATTACAAATTTGAATGTTGCTAAGATACTAAATCTTAAGTCTGCCTCACATGAAAAAAATGGGAATTTGTATGGTGACAAAGGGTGAACAGACAATATGGTAATCATTCCACAATGTACACAAAGGAAAAATTATGATGTTCTAACTGAAACTAACGTAATGTTGTATCTCAATTATACTTCAATATACTTCAAATATACTTCAGTATACTTCAAAATACTCTGCAGGACCAGGGAAAAAAAGTTCTATCCATGCACAAGAAAGTACCATTTCAAAGATAATGGATATCTGCCTTAGCTATATTCAATATTGGACAATGTCTACTGCAGAGCAATAATACAGTCAAGAACAAAGAGTGACACCATATAATCATTAAACAGTAGATTAGCCAAAAAGATTTAACAATCTTAAATATATAGACACCTAACAAAAGAACTCAAAAATACACATAGCAGGGCGCCTGGGTGGCTCTGTGGGTTAAGCCTCTGCCTTCAGCTCAGGTCATGATCTCAGGGTCCTGGAATCGAGTCCCACATCTGGCTCTCTGCTCGGCAGGGAACCTGCTTCCTCCTCTCTCTCTCTGCCTGCCTCTCTGCCTACTTGTGATCTCTCTCTGTCAAATAAATAAATAAAATCTTTAAAAAAAATACACATAGCAAATACTAAAAGAAAAAACAGACAAATTCAAATTTATTTGAATTTAATTCAAATAATTAATTTAATTAATTTTAATTTAAGGGAAACTTCCCTTCTTCTAAATAGGAGCTTTAACTGAGATATAATTTACATATCTGAAAGTCCATCCTTTTAAGGTATACAATTCACCGGTTTATACTATATTCATGTTGTATGCTAATCACCTCAATTTCATCCATATTGTAGCACGTAACAGTACTTTATTCTTTTTTATGACCAATTAATATACAATTACAGGTGACCTTGGAACAACATGGATTTGAACTATATGGGTCCACTTGTATCCAGACATCTTCTTTTAATTCCAGTATAGTTAACATACAGTGTTATATGTAGTTTCAGGTGTACAATATAGTGATTCAACAATTCCATACATTACTCAGAGCTCATCATGATAAGGGTACTCTTAATTCCCTTCACATATTTCACCTGTCTCCCCTCTGATAACCACCTGTTTATTGAATATAGTTAAGATTCTCTTTTTTGGTTTGTATATTTTTTCCTTTGTCTGCTTCTTAAATTCCACATATGACTGAAATCACTTGGTATTTGTCTTTCTCTGACTTACTTATTTTGCTTAGCATTATATTATACAGCTCTACCCATACTCTTGCAAAGTGTGTGTGTGTGTGTGTGTGTGCGCGCGCGCGCGCGTGTGCGCCTCTTCTTTATCCATTCATTCATCAATGGACACCTGGACTGCTTCAATAATTTGGCTATTGTAAATAATGCTGTAGTAAATAAAAGAGCGCATGTATCCTTTTGAATTAGTGTTTTTGTGTTCTTTGGGTAAATAACCAATAGTGCAATTACAGGATCATAGGTTTGTTCTATTTTTAATTTTTTGAGGAACCTCTCTCTATCCTCCGTTTCACTGTGGCTGAACCAGTTTGCAGTTCCCCTACTAATACACAAGAGTTCCTTTTCTCCACATCCTCACCAACATTTGTTGTTTCTTGTGTTATTTTATAAAGTCATTCTGACAGGCATGAGGTGATTATCTCACTGTAGTTTTGACTTGTATTTCCCCGATGATCAGTGATGTTGAGCACCTTTTCATGTTTCTCTTGTCCATCTTTATATCTTTGTTGGAGAAATGTCTGTTGATATTGCCTGCCCATTTTTTAACTGGATTATTAGCTTTCTGGTGTTGAGTTGTGTAAATTCTTTATATATATATATATATATTTTTTTTTTTTTTAAGATTTTATTTATTTATTTGACAGAGATCACAAGCAGGCAGAGAGGCAGGCAAAGAGAGAGGAGAAAGCAGGCTCCCCTTGGAGCAGAGAGCCCGATGTGGGGCTCGATCCCAGGACCCTGAGATCATGACCAGAGCCGAAGGCAGAGGCTTAACCCACTGAGCCACCCAGGCACCCCAAATTCTTTATATATTTTGAATACTTACCACTTATCAGAAATGTCATTTGCAAGTATCTTCTTCATTCAGTAGTCTGTCTCTTCGTTTTGTTGTTTCCTTTGCTATGCAGAAGGTTTTTATTCTGAAGTAAAGCCAATAGTTAATTTTTGCTTTTGCTTCCCTTGCCTCAGAAGACGAATCTAGAAAGATGTTATGTCCAATGTCAGAGAAATTATTGCCTGTGTGTTCTTCTAGGATTTTTATGATTTCACGTCTCACATTTCATGGTTTCATGTCTCATATGGTCCTTAACCCATTCTGAGTTTATTGTAAGAAAGTGGTCCAGTTAAATTCTTTTGCCTGTAGCTGTCCACTTTTCCCAAAGCCATTTATTAAAGAGATTGCCTTTTTCCTACTGCATATTTGTGCTTGCTTTGTTGCAGATTAATAGACCATATAATTGTGGGTTCGTTTGTAGGCTTTCTACCCTGTTCCACTGATCTATGTGTCTTTGTGTGAGTACCAGACTATTTGGATTTCTACAGCTTTGTAGTGTCACTTAAAATCTGGTATTATAATACCTCCAGTTTTGTTCCTCTCTGTCAACATTGCTTTGGTTATTCAGGATCTTCTGTGGTTCCATACCAATTTAAGAACTGTGTGTTTAATTCAATGAAAAATGCTGCTGGTAATTTGATAGGGATTATACTAAGTCTGTAGATTGTTCTGGGTAATAGGGATGTTTTAACAAAATGTGTTCTTACAATTCATGAGCATGGACTATCTTTCCATTTCTTTGTGCTATCTTCAATTTCTTTCATTAGTGTTTTATAGTTTTAGACCACACGTCTTTCACCTCCATGGCTGAGTTTATTCCTAGGTATCTCATTATTTTTGACGCAACTGTAAACGGGACTGTCTTAATTTCTCTTTCCCCTGCTTCATTATTAATGCATACAAATGCAACATTTCTGTACACTGGCTTTCTATTCTGCAACCATAGTGAATTCATTTATCAATTTTAGTAGTTTTTTTGGTGGACTCGTTAGGGTTTTCCATATACAGTATCATGACATGCTAATAGTGAAAGTTTTGCTTCTTCCTTACCAATTTGGATGACTTTTTGTTGTTGTTGTTGTCTGCTTGCTGTAGACTGACAGTAATGTTTAGTAAACCTGGTAAGGAAGGAAATCCTTGTCTTATCTTAGGGGAGAGCTCTCAGATTTTTTTTTTACATTTGCGTATGAGGTTAGTTCTGAGTTCCTCACATATAACTTTTATCATGTTTAAGTATGCTCCCTCTAAACTACCTTTTTGAGGGCTTTTATCATGAATGGATGCTATACTTTTGTCAAATGATTTTTCTGCATCTACTGAAATGACTGTATGCTTTTTACCCTTTGTTTTTGATGTGATGTTTCACATTGATTTGTGAATATTCAACCACCCTTGCATAAATAAAAATAAAACTCAAGAATAAAACTCAATTGATCGTAGTGAATGATTTTTTAATGTTACTGTCGTATTCAGTCTATCAGTATCTTGTTGAGGATTTCTGAACCTATATTCATGGGAGATATTTGCCTCTAGTTCTCTCTCTCTCTTTTTTTTTTTTTGGTGTCTTTATATGGTTTTGATATCGGCATAATGCTGACTTCATAGAATGAATTTGGAAGTTTTCCCTCCTCTTCTATTTTTGAAACAGTTTGAGAAGAATAGAAATTAACTCCTCTTTAAATGTTTGGTAGAATTTACCAGGTGGTAGAAGCCACCTGGTCCTGGACTTCTGTTTTTTGGGAGTTTTCTGGTTACTGATTCAATTTCATTACTTGTGATCACTTTGTTCAAATTTTCTATTTCTTTCTAATTCAGTTTTGGGGGGTTATATGTTTCTCCATTTATCCATTTCATCTCAGTTGTTTGTTAACATAAAATTTTTCAAAATATTCTCATAATCCTCTGTATCTTTCTGGTGTCAGTTGTTATTTCTCCTCTCATTTCCAATTTTGAGTCCTCAGCCCTCTCTTTTTATGAGTCAAAATTATCAAAAATGAATTTTGTTGATCATTTCCAAGAATCAGCTTCTGGTTTCATTGATCTCTTCTACTGTTTTGTTGTTGTTGTTGTTGTTTTGTGGGTTTTTTTTTAAAGTTCCTATTTCATTTATTCCTGCACAAATCTTTATTACTTTCTTCCTTCTAATGGTTTGGGGTTTTGTTTGTTCTTTTTCTAGCTCTTTTAGGTATAAGGGTGGGTTATTTGAGATGCTTCCTTGCTTGAGTTAGGTCTTTATTGCTACAATCTTTCCTCTTAGAAGAGCTTTTGCTGCATCCCAAGGATTTTGGACTGCTGTGTTTTTGTTTTCATTTGTCTTCATGTACTTTTTAATTTCCTAATTTCTTGGTTGACCCATTCATTGTTTAGTAGCCTATTATTTATTTATTATTATTATTTTTTTAAGATATTATTTATTTATTCGACAGAGAGAGATCACAAGTAGGCAGAGAGACAGGCAGAGAGAGAGAGAGGAGGAAGCAGGCTCCCTGCTGAGCACAGAGCCCGATGCGGAACTCGATCCCAGGACCCTGGGATCATGACCTGAGCTGAAGGCAGCGGCTTAACCCACTGAGCCACCCAGGTGCCCCTAGTAGCCTACTATTTAATCTCCATGTATTTGTGTTCTTTCCAGATTTGTGTACATGTGTGGTTAATTTCTAGTTTCACAGCACTGTGATCAGAAAAGATGCATGGTATGATTTCCATCTTTCTGAATTTGTTTATACTTGTTCTGTGGATTAATATGTGATCAATTCTGGAGAATGTTCCACATGCACTTGAAAAGAATGTGTATTCTGCCACTTTAAGATAGAATGTTCTAAATACATCTGTTAAATCCCTCTGGTCCAACATGTCATTCAAAGTCACTGTTTCCTTGTTGATTTTCTGCTTAAATGATCTGTCCATTGGTTTATGTGGGGTGTTATGGTCCCCTACTATTATTGCATTACTATCAATTACTTCCTTTATGCTTGTTATTAACTGCTTTATATACTTATGTGCTCCCATGTTGGGTGCAAAAATACAATTTTTATATTTTTTCTGGATTGGTCCCTTTATGATTACATAATGCCCTTCTTTGTCTTGTTATAATCTTTGTTTTAGAGTCTATTTTGTCCAATATAAGTACTGCTATGCCAGCTTTCTTTTCACATCCATTTGCATGATAAATGCTTCTCTATCCCTTCACTTTCAATCTACCCGTGTTTTTAGGTCTGAAATGTGTCCTTTGTAGGTATAACATAAATGTGTCTTGTTTTTTTTATCCATTCTGTCACCCTATGTCATTTGATTGGAGCATTTAGTCCATTTACATTCATAACTATTGATAGGTATGTAGTTATTAACATTTGTTACTTGTTTTATAGTTGTTTTTGTAGTTCCCTGTGTCTTTCTTCTCATGGTTTGTTGGGGTTTTTTGGTGATACATGTGGATTACTTTTTCTCTTTATTTTTGCATATCTATTACTGGTTTTTGATTTGTGGTTACTATTAGGTTTGTAATATAACATCTTTTACATATAGCAGTTCATATTAAGTTCACAGTTGCTTAAGTCTGAACCCATTCTTTATTCCTCTCATCCCCACATTTTACATATACTTTACCATTCCTTTGTGTGTGTGTGTGTGTGTGTGTGTGTGTGTGTGTGAGTTCCTTGACTGATTTTTACAAATGTACTTATTTCTACTACTTCTGTCCTCCCCTATTCTTTTACTCTTACTCAGGGTCTTTCCTTTCCACTCAGAGAATCATCTTTAACATTTCTTGTAGGGCTGGTTTAGTGATGACGAATTCCTTTCTCTTTTTTTTGCCTTAAATTCCTTATCCCTCTCCCCCTTCTATTCTCTATGAGAGCCTTGCTACATAGAGTACTCTTGGCTACCGTTTTTTTTTTTCCTTTTAGCACTTTGAATATATCACATTACCGTTCTGGCCTGCAAAATTTCTGCTGAAATATCAGCTGAGATTCTAATGGGGTTTCTCTTGTATGTAACTGCTTTCTCTTCTTTCACTATTTTAAAAATTTTCTCTTTATCATTTATTGCCATTTTGATTATTATTTTTTTAAAGATTTTATTTATTATTTGACAGGCAGAGATTACAAGTAGGCAGAGAGGCAGGCAGAGAGAGAGGAGGAAGCAGGCTCCCTGCCGAGCAGAGAGCCCCATATAGGGCTCGATTCCAGGACCCTGGGATCATGACCTAAGGCGAAGGCAGAGGCTTTAACCCACTGAGCCGTCCATGTGCCCACCATTTTAATTATTATGTGTGGATCTTCTTGGGTTAATTTTGTTGAGGTTATCTTGGTGCTCCCTGGATCTGGATTTGTTTCCTTCCCCAGGTTTAGAAGTTGTCAGCTATTATTTCTTCAAATAATTTTTTTACCCCCTTTTCTCTCTCCATTTATCTGGGGTCCCTATAATGCAAATGTTATTATACTTGATAGTGTCACTGAATACCCTAAGTTTATTCTCATTCTGCATAACTATTTTTCTCTCTCACCTGCTCAGCTTGATTACTTTCTATTACTTTGTTCTTCAAGTTGCTTATTCATTCTTCTGCTTCCTCTAGCCTATTACTTACTATGTTTACTGTATTTTTAATTTCATTTATTGCATTCTTCATCTCTAATTGGTTCTTTATCTCTTTGTTAAGAGTTACACTGATGTCCTCCAAACTTTTCTCAAGTCCAGTGAGTACCTTTATGCCATTACTTTAAATTCTCTATCAGTGACATTACTTTTTCCATTTCACTTAGATCTCTTGCTGTGACTTTGTCCTGTTCTTTCATTTGGGACACACATTCCTCTGTCTCTTCATTTTGTCTAACTCTTTGTGTCTATTTCTGTGTGTTAGGAAAGTGAGCTACATCTTCTGATCTTGAAAGTAATGGCCTTATGTAGAAGAGGTCCTGTAGTGCCCGGTAGTGCCCTATTCCATATTCACTGGAACCTGGCACTTCAGGGTGTTTTCTATGTTGCATATGTCCTGCTTTTGTAACTGAGCTGCTTTTTCCTTTAGTCCAGCTGTCTGCAGTGGCTCTCCTTGCCCGTTGGAGGCTATGTTTGGTCACTCTGGTGTTAGTAGGCCAGTCTGGAGATGTCTTGGGCTTGAGTTGAGTCAGATCAGGCTCACCATTGATACAGCAGCACCAAACTGCAGGGTGCTTTCCCTATGTTGTCCCCTGAGAAGGTTTCATTGGTGGGCAGGGACCTGCAATCAGGTCAGCCCACTGCTGGGGCCAAAGTCTGACTATTCATCTTTCCCTCTCCCTGGGGCAGGAGTTACTCTGGAGTGGTGCTTTTGTGTCTAGCTTACACACTGCAAGACCTACAGTACCACCCTGGACGGGTTCTGGTCAACGGTATCTTTAAGGGGGCAGATCCATAATGTGCAAGGGGCTTCAATGGGGGTGGGGCACTACTGTTAGCAAATTAGGTAGTGAACGTAGGTGCTACACTGGTTCTGGCAGGTGGCCAACTACTTATGGTGCAGAGGTGGAGGAGGGAAATGGTGCCTGCCAACTCCTTTATTCCTAGTAAAATCTATCCCAGCTTTCTCTGCTTCTCTGGACATGCTGAATATCAGTAAACTACTCTCCCTCCTTTATGCCCCAAACTTCTGCTTCTGTGCTTTACCTCTGCTGACTGGTTGTAGTGCTGGATCTTTAAGGGTGGGGATTTGGTTTCCTCTAACCTTCCTAGCCCTCCTACAGCAAAGACCATTGATTTTTAAAATGCCACGTTTTAAGTCCCACTGATTGTAAAAACACAAAATGTAGCCCCTCTGTTTTTCAAAGCCAACATTATGAGGACTTTTCTTTCCTGCTCAAGCTCCCCAGTGTGAAGGTCTGTTTCTCTCTCCACACCCACCATGTCCCCCACTCCCACAGACAGACCCAATGTCCATTTAGCTCCTGACCCTGTCTCCATCCTTTCTAACCTCTTCAGTTTGGGCTCTTCTCTATAGTTAGTTGGGGAGTTTGTTCTACCACTCCTCAGATTATTTCCTCAGTTATGTACACTGATATGAGTGTTATCTAGTTATATCAGTGGATCTAGGTGAGGTTAGGTTCTTCCTACTCTGCCATCTTTCCTAGAAGTCCTATAGTTGTAGATGTCTACACTTAGCTCTCAGTAATCAACATAAAAAGATAACAAACAACAAAGATAGGAACACAATAACACCATCAACCAACAGAAGTTAATTAATATTTATACAGTACATGACCCAACAAAAGAAAGATTCACATGAAACAGTCACCAAAATAGAGTATTTCCTGACTCAGAAAACAAAGAATTAAAATCATACAAAGTGTGTCCTGTAATCATAACGGAATGAAACCAGAAATCAATACCAGAAAAATACAGTGAAATCTCTAAATAATTATAAATTACAAATCTCACATCTAAATAATCCTTAGGGCTAGTATCCAAAATATAAAGAGCTTATTAAACTCAACACCCAAAGAACAAATAATCCAATCAAGAAATGGGCAGAGGACATGAACAGACATTTCTGCAAAGAAGACATCCAGATGGCCAACAGACGCATGAAAAAGTGCTCAACATCACTCAGCATCAGGGAAATGCAAGTCAAAACCACAATGAGATACCACCTCACACCAGTCAGAATGGCTAAAGTTAACAAGTCAGGAAATGACAGATGCTGGTGAGGATGTGGAGAGAGGGAAACCCTCCTACACTGTTGATGGGAATGCAAGCTGCTGCAACCATTCTGGAAAATAGCATGGAGGTTCCTCAAAGTTGAAAATAGAGCTACCCTATGACCCAGCAATTGCACTACTGGGTATTTACCCTAAAGATAAAAATGTAGTGATCTGAAGGGGCACGTGCACCGAATGTTTATAGCAGCAATGTCCACAATAACCAAACTATGGAAAGAACCTAGATGCCCATCAACAGATGAATGGATAAAGAGTATATGGTGTGTATATATATATATATGTATACACACACACATTCACACACAAAATGGAATACTATGTAGCCATCAAAAGAAATGAAATCTTGCCATTTGTGACGACGTGGATGGAACTAGAGGGTATTATGCTTAGTGAAATAAGTCAATCGGAGGACAACTATCATATGATCTCCCTGATATGAGGAAGTGGAGATGCAATGTGGAGGGTTTGGGGGGTAGGAAAAGAATAAATGAAACAAGATAGGATCGGGAGGGAGACAAACCATAAGAGACTCAATCTCACAAAACAAACTGAGAGTTGTGGGGGAGAGGGGGATCAGGAGAAGATAGTGGGGTTATGGACATTGGGGAGGGTATGTGCTATGGTAGTGCTGTGAAGTGTGTAAACCTGGCAATTCACAGACCTGTACCCCTGGGGCTAATAATACATTATATGTTTATAAAAAAAAAATTTAAAAAATTATTAAAAGAAATCATTAGGTCAAAACAGGAAGTCACAATGGAAATTAGAAAATATTTAGAACTGAGAAATGCAGAACATATGCAGATATGAAAATACAACATATGAGAATTTATGAGATGCAGTGCAAGTAGTATTTAGAAGGAAATTTATACTAGTGCACATAATGGTATAAATCTTCTATTATTTAAAATATAAGCATTTTTATATTGGAAAGGAAGATCTTAAATCAATAATCTGAGCTCACCTTAAGAAACTATATAAATAAGTCCAAAATAAATTCAAAGTTAGAAATAATAAAGAACAGAAATCAATATAAAAGACTCAGAAATCAATAGAAAAAACATGCAAAAGAAAAGTCTAGCAATATTTACAAGGAAAATCAAAATATAAAAAAGGAATTATCATTTCAGATCATATAAACATTAAAAGGATATTAAAAGGGTATTTAAAACAATGCTATGCATATAAACTCAACAATCCAGATGCAATAAACCAATTCCCTAATAGACAAAATGACCAAACTTCATCCAACATGAAATAGATACTTGGAATAACTATATAAAAAGCAGTAACTATTAAAGGAATGGAATTCATAATCAGAAACTTCCCCCCCAAAGAAAGGACTCCAGACTAAGGTGGTTTGACTGAAGAATTCTACCTAATAGTTTATTTTATTTATATATTTTCTTAATTAAAAAAAATTTTTTAAATCTTTTTATTAACATATAATGTATTATGAGCCCCAGGGGTCTGTGAATCGCCAGGTTTACATACTTCACAGCACTCACCATAGTTATTTATTTTCATTATTAACATACAATGTATTATTTGCTCCAGGGGTACAGGTCTGTGAATCGTAAGGCTTCCGCATTTCACTGCAATCACCACAGCACATACCCTACTCAATGTCCATAACCCAACCACCCTCTCCCTAACCCTCTCCCCCTGGCAACCCTCAGTTTGTTTTGTGAGATTAAGAGTCTCTTATGGTTTGTCTCCCTCCCAATCCCTTTTTATTTCATTTTATCCTTCCCTACCCCCAAGCCCCCCACTTTACCTCTCAAATTCCTCATATCATCTACCTAATATTTTAAAAAGAAATATTAATTCTATACAATCTCTTCCAGAATAAGAGGGAATTTTTTTTTAAGATTTTATTTATTTATTTGACAAAGAGAGGAAGATCACAAGTAGGCAGAGACAGGCAGAGAAAGAGAGGAGGAAGCAGGCTCCCTGCTGAGCAGAGAGCCTGATGCAGGGCTCCATTCCAGGACCCTGAGATCATGACCTGAGCCAAAGGCAGAGGCTTAACCCACTGAGCCACACCAGGTGCCCTGAGGGAATATTTTTTATTCATTTTTTTAAAAGTAATGTCTATGTCCAACGTGCAACTCCAGCTCACGATCCTGAGATTGAGTTGCATGATCTACCAACTGACCCAGCCAGGTTCTCTGGAACAGTTATCATTTTATTGTATGAGACAAGCATTAACCTGATAACAAAACCCTTAGAGGACAATATCGCTTATGAATAGACATAAAAATCCTCAACAGAGTATCAGCAAACTGAAACCAGCTATATATAAAAAGTAGACACCACAACCAAATGAGACTGATCTCAGGGATGCAAAACTGGTTCAATGTTCAAAAGTAAATCAGTGTAATCTATTGTATTAACAGTCTAAAGAAGAAAAAACACATGACAGTGTCAATACTGGATAGACATTTGACGAAATTCAGCATCCACTACAAGAAACAAAATTCTGTAAAGAATAGAAGAAAGCTTTTTCAACATAATAGAAGATATCAAGAAAAAATCTGCAGCTAAAATCTTCGTTCATGAGAAAAATTTGAATATTTTCCCCCTAAAATGTCCTTGCTCATCATTCCTATTGAAAGCAGAACTGGAAGTCATACTCAGTGAAAAGGACAAGAAAAATAAATTAAAAATACACAATTTGGAAAGAAAGAAATAAAACTGTTCCCATCTATAGATGATAAACTATGTATGTAAAAGTCCTAAGGAATCTACCACAATAATGACTATAAATAATAAGTACATTTAGACGCCTACGGGTCGGTTGGTTAAGCCGCTGCCTTTGACTCAGGTCATGATCCCAGAGTCCTGGGATGGAGCCGGCATCTGGCTCCTTGCTCAGCAGGGAGTCTGCTTCGCTCTCTGCCTCTGCCTGCCATTCTGCCTGCCTGTGCCCTCTCTCTCTCTCTCTCTCTGATAAATAAATAAACAAACAAACAAATAAATAAAAACTTTTTTTTTTTAAACTACAGTAGGAGAAGAATAAATGTAACAAGATGGGATCGGGAGGGAGACAAACCTTAAGTGACTCAATCTCACAAAACAAACTGAGGGTTGCTGGGGGGAGGGGGGTCAGGAGAGAGGGGTGGGGTTATGGACACTGGGGAGGGTATGTGCTATGGTGAGTGCTGTGAAGTGTGTAAACCTGGCGATTCACAGACCTGTACCCCGGGGATAAAAATATATGTTTATTAAAAAAATTAATAATAAATAAAAAAATTTTTTAAAAAGCTACAGTAAATAATACAATATGATATTGGCAAAAGAATAAGCAAATAGATGACTAAAACAAAATGGAGAACCCAGCAACAGACCCAAACAAATGTGACCAATGATTTTTGACAAAAGCACAAAGGCAATTTAATACAGTCTTTTCAACAAATTGTGTTGGAACTCAACATTTAAATATCCATATGCACCCTCCCCCAAAACAACAGTCAATTTAAACCTCCCACAGTATACAAAAACAAAAAACCCTCAAAATAGATTACAAATCTAACTGTAAAATGTAAAACTATAAAACATTTTAGAGAAAATCTTCATGACCTGAGGTTAACCAAAGAATTTTTAGATAGTCCATGAAATACATGGTGCATTAAAGACATAATCAATAAAATGGTCTTCATCAAAATGAAAACATTTTGCCTGCAAATGACACTAAAAGAAAATGAAAACACAAGCCACAAAGTAGTAAAAAACATTCACAGTACGTATCAGGCAAGGGCAAGTTCTCAAAATACACAAGTCTGAATGCAAGTTCTCAAAATACATAAGAATCTCTTATAATTTATGAATTTTTAAAAAGTGAATAAATGATTTGAAGAGATACTTCACAGAAGAAGTATGACCAATAAACACATGAAAAGATGCTCAGTATCACACTTTCAAATCACAGTCAACAAAGGACTTCTATGCAGAATATAATAAAAATCTTTCAAAACTCACCAGTAAGAAAACACAATATAATTTAAAAATGGGCAAAAGAGTTGAACAGATATATGGATTGCAAGTAAAGTACATGAAAATATGTTCAACATTAATTATTAATTATTAGCATTAGGGAAATTCAGATCAAAACCATGATGAGGAATGCCTCGGTGTGGCTCAGTCAGTTAACCGTCTGCTTAACTTAAATCATCGGGTGATGATTTCAGGGTCCTGGGATCAAGACCCACATTGAGCTCCCTGCTCAGAGGGGAGTCTGCTTCTCCCCCTCTTCTTACTTCCCCCGCTCATGCTCGCACTCTCTCCCTAATAAATAAATAAAATCTTAAAAAAAATATGATGAGATACCACTATACACCTATATGAAAGGCTAAAGTAAATAATATTTAAAATGTTGAGTGCTGATAAGAATGTGGAGCAACTGAAACTCTTACACACTGCTGGTAAGAATGCACAATAGTACAACCACAGGAATAAGTTTAGCAGTTTCATACAAAGATTAATGTACACTTATCATATTTTATAGAAGTCGTTCACCTAACTGTTTACTGAGAGAAATGAAAACTTATGTTCCCAGGAAATCCTGTACACAAATGTTTATAGAAGCTCTATTCATAACCACCAAATTTCCTTCAACAAGTAAAAAGAATAAATGCTGACACAATGGAATACTACTCTGCAATAAAAACAAAGGAAACTGTTGAGCTTACTACAACTTGAACAAATCTCAAATGCATTATGCTAAGGGAAGGGAGCCATTCTCAGAGGTACATGGTATATGATTCATTCATATAACATTTGCAAAAAATATAAACCTTTAAACAATGGTTACCCAGTGCTAGCAATGGGCAAATAGTATAAATTCAAAGGGATAACACAAGGGCTTTTTGAAGGGTGATGGAACTGTTCTTCATCTTGACTGTGGTGGTAGTAACATGAACCTATTCACATGTTAAAATTAACACACTGTCCACCAAAAAAAGTCAATTCTTACTATATCCAACCTTAAAAATAAAATTAAGTATAACCAAGATAATTAGAAAATCCCTGTATGTTTGGAAACTCAGAAAATACTCTTAAATAGCTCTTAAGTCAAAGGAGATGCTGCAGTGGAAATTAGAAATTCAGAAGTAAAAGATAATGAAATATGGGACGTACTCTAAAGCTATGACTGGAGGAAAATTTTAGAGAAGGAGAAAAATTCAAAACAAATGAATGGCCGAAAACAAGTATCACATTAAACTTAAAGAAATAAAAATCTAAAAAAATTAAGAATTAAAAGAACAGTAAGAATTAATGGAAAACAATAATAAGAATTATGGACAAAATAACACTAAAATTACACAAAGTCTTTTATGGCATAAAAATAAAAATATAATCTCTAACCCTTCAACTGGTAAATGGATAATTTGTGATAAAAACATAAAATGGAATACTACTTACCATTATAAAGGAATAAACTGATACATGACCAGACTAAATGTATCCCAGAAACATTGTGGTAAGTAAGAGAAGTCAGAAACAAAAGGCTACACACTGTATGGTTCCATTTACATAATATTAAGAAAAGGTGAAACTTTTCAATTTGACAAGGGGTGGGAGTGGAGGAAGGAGATTGCATACAAAACACAGGGAAACCTATTAGGGTGACGGAAATACTCTCTATCTTGATTGTGATAGAACTCAAAGAACTAGTGAATTTTACTGGATGTAAATTATATCTCAAATATCTACTTAAAGAAAAACATAATGTAGAAAAAAGATACTTGAAAATTCTAAAAATAGTATCAATGGTAAATATTTTAAGCAGATACTACTTTTTAACTGAGAAATACACATCTTGTGATACAATATCAGTGTAATTTCTTGGGCTTAGGTTAAGCCATGACAACTTTTCAAATTAACTTTGCAGCTGCAAATTTACTGGACCTAACACTACTGATGGATGGATAACATATAAAGATCTTCATTTAAAGAGTAAATAATCAAATAGTTACTTATCAATTTGAGCGATTGTATATGGGTGTATATACAAAAGCACTACTCTTATTTGTCTAGATAGCCTTGAAAGTTATAAACATTTTCCTTCTACTTTTATCTTTCATTCTTGTGGTTGAGTGGGTTTAATTTCTAAGTAGTCACAATATAAGTTTTAACTCTGGCTTATTCCAAAGACATTACTTTTCAAAATTTGGTATCTACCAGTTTCTTTTTCTAATGTGGAATGGCATCCTTTATCTTTCTCAAGAAAAAGAAGCTAAGACTGCAACATTACAACCAAACTGATTTTGTGATCAACTTCCAGGTGGCCTGTCACAGGCTGGTATATCCACAGAGGACAAAGGCTGCCATTTCAAAACCTGCTCTAAGAGTTCAAAAAGAATTAAAACAGCAGCAGTCATTGTTATATTTCCCAAACTGCACTTGCTGTGTTAGTGATCATCACATATGTAATAGCATTTAGAAAGTGCTTTGTGTTTATACCCACAAGGTCCAATCTTTGAGATTGATTCCAATCTTCCTATAGTGATATATGCAATCTCAAAAACTAGGGACAATATCCTTAGCACTAAATGAAAAGTGTTAACCCCAATGACACCGTCTGGAGTTTTTATTTCAGAATATACTTTCAATATCTTGAAATCTAAGCTATGTTAACAATACGTAGATAAATGGAATGTATTAAACGTACTCTGCTTTAGTGGAAAAGGGCACTCCGTAACTACATCATCCGAAAAGGCATAGGCTATTCCTATCATCTGGCTATACACACTCCATTTACCACGGTATTAAGAACAGTTAAGCTAGCCTTGCAAAAATTGTCCTATAATATCACATTAGGATACAAAAATAGATCCTCATACAGGTATCTATATCAATCTTTGCTGTTTAATCAAAGGAGGTTAAATTTCTGCTTTTCTACTCATGCTGACCAAGATTTATCTAATATGTGAAGCATACATTGTGGTTTATACCAAACTATTTTGGAGATGCCACTCCAATGCTCACTAGACTGGGAAGAAAGCCTATGAGAAATGAATAAACTAGATTTTTTAAAAAATATATTGAACAGATTGTTTCTATTTGGAAAAGCATCATTCATATCTGGGACACTCAAGGTGCTTTACAATGAGGTATAAATTAGAACTATAATGAGTACTTATAATCAACAGCTTAGCTTTTAGGGGAACTGCTTGTTTATTTAGGAAGAAAAGACTTGGCTGACAGTCCAAGTTTATTCCCTCTACATTTCTCTAACAATAGTACAGGTTTTTTAGCTTACAAAGCCATACATAACCTAACTGAAGGCAAGCACCAAGGCCTTCAGTAAAGGATCTCTGTGGAATTGTATACTTCAGTCTAGTCATTTGCCCTGTAACCATGTACCAAATCAACAGAGTAGGTGATACCAGTTAGGATTCTGAAATAAATTAGATCAGGCATGAAGAGTCATCAATGATGACTGGAATTTTAATCAGTATTTAAAATATAAATTCTAGAAGTGACATTCAATATTTTAAGCAACTGATGCTAAATGATATCCACTGTAACATAACTGATAACATTTAAAGTAGAGAAAAAGATAATGAAAATTGTGTAGACTTGGTAAAAAAAAAATGTAGTCTGGAGACTCTGATGGAGGTGATGTATAGATATGTGGGTACACATGCACATTTAAATAGGCATGGAGTGGTTGCTTATTTTTCTAATACCAAAAACACAATTTTTGTCATTTCAAATGCTTAAAAGCTAGATTTTATTACCTAGAAACACTTCTAAAACCATCTCTACAAATACCTCAGTACTTACTATGGTCCAGTGTTGAATAAGACAGATAAGGTATATACAATCTGGCAATTACAAAATTTTGAAATTATGAAATTACAAAGCTCTCTATTCAGATTGGTATATTATGAGAGCTAACTACAGGGCTATTTAGGATACTCATGAGGGGCAAAGACTATCACATGAAGGAGGTGATGTCCAAAATGAGCCTCAAAAGGTGGAATGGAATTAGCAGGAGACGTAAAGGAAACAAAAAGAGTATTTCAGGCTGAGAGAAGAGCCTTTCAAAAGACTCAAAAGTTAGAAAAAAGAATAATAGTTGAGAAACTGGTAATCGTAAGTATCGATGATTAAATTTGTGTTGTTAATAAAAAAATACCATTTATCGAGATTCTACCCTATAGTATTAGCTTTCTTACACATACTGCTTCTAATATTTACAGCTTTTCAATTATCATTATCTCCATTTTACAGAACATATTTAAGATTCAAAGAAAATAACTTGCCCTGTCAAGAAAAAATTTATATGATTTGAGATGGTCAAAAATTAATAGGTATCTTGTCTAGGATGCCTCTCCAGTTATCTCCACCTTTCTGCCTTTCTTTGCCTATTTTTAAATTTCAGAAATTATAGATAATTGATAGCAATGCAAATGATTATTTTCCACAGATATGCAAGTGGATTTTGTCCAGTGGAGTTGTCACTGATTTCCATCCTGCATGTGGAAAAGCCAGTTTTGACTCTATTAAACAATTTTGTGTCCCATAAATTCATGTCTGCTCTTTGAATTCTCCTTGGAGCTATTGTAGTAACATCTTCATGGTTCCCTCATTAATTAATGAATTAAATAAAACCTTTGGCATATGCTCATGAGTATTTTTATGACTCATGACTTTACCTTTTAAAAAAATTATCCTTTAATGGCTCCAAAGCACAGTGAGTCAGGATTTGAAAGTTTGTGTGGATTCTGTTATGGTTTCAAAGATAAAGTTCCTTCCATTACATACAACTCACTATTCTCTCCTTTTATTCTTGAATATTAATGTTAACACAATTTTTTGTAATACCTCTTTTAAGGGTATCACCAAATTTTTTATAGTCAATGTGATAAAATGTACTAATAAATCCAGCATGAGGCTACTTCACTCTCACTAACTTCATGTAACTATAATTCCTGAGCCTCCTGTGGAATGAAAAACGAAAATAAAAATACCTTCTCTCATTCCAAGGCTTTTCACAGCCAGGCAACCACCAAAAGAAAGAACAAACCTACAATTCATGCCATTTAATGCTCTATCAGGCATAATTCAAGTCAAATCCCACTGGGGAAACTCTGGGATAATTAAAATGTACTGATATAATGAATAAGAGAAAGGTGGTGACCTAGGGGAGAACTTCTAAAACCCTTGCCTCCTGCTTTTGCTGATTATTCTTTTTGTTACGTTAGACTCCCTTTCTTTACCTCATCTTTTTGAAAAAAATTATAGATTGTTTCTGTTGAACAAAACTAATACCTAGTGGCAAACCTACACAATGGAAATTGGGTGGTAAATTTTACTGCAATAAAAAATACACAACAACATAAAGGGTCACTATTACGGTATTCATTCAATTCACAAGGAAATTGTAAGAAATTTAATTTAACAAGGAAGAAAAATCTAGTGCACATATTTATATAAAAATGTATTTGTTTACCTGCTTAACAAAATTGACAGTAGGAAGCTTCCTTTGCATGTTACAATGACATGTGTTAAAGGTATATGCTTCTGTCGAACCAAACATTTACCCTTCGCCACTGGTGAAAGGCAACAAGATCTCTTTACAAAGCCTCGTCTTTTTCAATAAATTTTGCATGAAAACATGTTATACTGGCACAAAGTTGCCTGCTGTCACATTCGAAGTGTGATAAATGTTTAATGAAAACAACACCACACAGCTTGGTGTCAGACAACAGCTATCACACAGCCCTGCTTTGATCCAAACAGACACTTAAAAGGAGTTCTAAGCACACGCTGCACCACAGAACTCTATAACCTATATGCAAATAGAGGTAAATTAGCATAAATGACTTCCTGCTGCATAAAGAAATAAGAGGTAAGGAAAAATATGACAGCCTCTAAGAGTATGTAACTGCTGTCAAAACTCAGAGTCCAGCATTCCCAAATCACTTCAACATCTTTTGCCAAGCTCTAGGTAGGAAAAATTTCATCAATAGAATCTTAGTGGATGAAACTCTAAAATTGAAGACTCTGGAACATTGCCAGGTCAAAGCCATAACCAAGATACATCTATAAAGTAGATTATCATATGGTACTGTATTTCTTATACATGCTGCTTGTAATAATTCTAGTTTTTTTTTTTTTAAAGTATTGTTAGCCCCATTTTACAGAAGAATAAATTAAGGCTCAAAGCGAGTAACTTGTTTTGTAAAGGAAAAAACTGTAAATGATTGAAAATGAGCAAAATTATAATTTCTGCCAGTTATTTTAACTTTCTCAGAATCTAAATACCTTAGCACACTTAAATGTGTATGTGTGTGTATTTCAGAATACTACATGTTCAAAGGCAGTAATTCCTATGAACAAAAAGTATATGCTGCTTCTGTTGATAAGCTTTCAGTACTTTTAGTCTATAAAGACATACCTGAAATAGTTTTGATACAAGTAACATTAAGATTTTATTTATTTATTTGACAGACAGAGATCACAAGTAGGCAGAGAGGCAGGCTGAAAGAGAGGAAGAAGCAGGCTCCATGAAAGATTTTATAAATAGGTAATGTACAGGCCATGAAGCCCAATTTCACTGCTGTCCCAGTAGCTACAAATATATTTTCAGAAAGATTTAAAGACAATTGATGTAGTGGCAGTCATACTTCAGTATAAGAAATTCTGTTTAAACATATTCCCCTTCCATTACCCACCAAAAAGAATTGCTTCAGTTGTCCAGATGCGAATTTCTATGTCCACTGGGAAATACTTAACTCTTGCTAAAAGCACAAAGGTTTAAAAAGTTATATAAAGAAGAAAAGTATAAACTCAAGTGTTCGGGCAAAATATTCCAGAAATCTTGATTGGCACGTATCTGAAAACAACATCCATCTACTGAAAAGTCAATAAGGGGATGATAACTGAAAGCTTTTCATAGTACCACATCTAAAGGAGAAGAAGTTCAAGAATACTAAAGTAGATTTTTGATGAATCCCAAAGTTACTCAAATTAAGAAAGTATTTTACTAGGCAATAACCACTTTAAACCAAATTATCCTGGCTGGTGATTTAAATCCTGATGGAAAAGAGATTTAAATCAAATCCATCCAAAGTCTACTTTTAAGGATGGTACTATGATTTAAAATAAACAGTAGAATGTCACTGGTAGTACTGATGTATTTATGCATAACCAATCTTTTTTTTTTTTAAAGATTTATTTATTTGTGAGAGAGAGGCAGAGAGAGGGGGGACGATCAGGGTGAAGGGCAGAGGGAGAAGCAGATTCCCCACTGAGCAGGGGGGGCTCAATCCCAGGACCCAGGGATCATGACCCAAGCCGAAGGCAGATGTTTAACCGACTGAGACACCAAGGTTTCCCCCCAGAACCAATTTTTCAAAGAAATCTATAAAAGATGTTTTGTTTTGTTTTGAATACAATTTTTTTTAAGATTTTATTTACTTATTTGACACACAGAGAGAGAAATCACAAGTAGGCAGAGAGGCAGGCAGAGAGAGAGGGGGAAGCAGACTCTCTGCTGAGCAGAGAGCCGGATGCGGGACTAGATCCCAGGACCCTGAGATCATAACCTGAGCTGAAGGCAAAGGTTTAACGCACTGAGCCACCCAGGCACCCAATACATTTTTTTTACGACTTTATTTACTTCACAGAGATCATAAGTAGGCAGAGAGGCAGGCAGAGAGAGGAAGGGAAGCAGACTCCCCACTGAGCAGAGAGCCTGATGTGGGGCTCTATCCCAGGACCCTGGGATCATAACCTAAGCCGAAGGCAGAGGCTTTAAACCACTGAGCCACCCAGGTGCCCTATAAAAGATGTTTTATAATAGTCAAATATACTTGATGGAGTTTGATCAAATGTTGTTTGCTCAAGAAGACATAATATGAATACACTGAAGATTAAGGAGGTGGGTATAATGTTCACAATCATCAAACCAACCTGTAATTATGAGATGTCATGACAAGTTTCATGTTTCTGATTTTTGACTCTCATTATCAGTGTGCTTAACAAAATAATGTTGTGTCCAACTTCAACATAATAACTGCTATTAGTAAAATCTGTTGTCATATTTTAAAATATATTTCCATAAAATAAATACAAATATCTAATGATACGATAAATGTTTTAAATTTTAAAAATTTTTTGGGGGGAAAAAAAAATTTTTTTTGGGGGGGGACGAAGCTAATAAAAATAAGAAAAATCTGTATCAATGTTTAAAAGTAAAATAGTTCTGAAAAACCAAATTTTATAAATATAAGACATTAAAAATTAACATCATTAAACCATCTTCAAAAAAATCTAAGACAAGGCTCAGTTGGTGTCTTTCTTAAATTAATACTTCATATAGTGTTACAAGGAGATACCTTTTAGTCCCTACAAACTCCTGATACCCTCCCAGCTTTTATTAGGCCTTCCTTATTCAGCAGTTTAATAAAATGAAAAGATCGATTTATAACACTATAAGACATAATCATTCAAGTGTTCCAGGAATTCCAAGAACTATATTTAATTAGCTGATGTATTTATAATATTTTTCAGAATTATCTAATTTGGTATCTTTTTCCCTCAAAAGTTTAATAAAAAAAACTCTTACTCTTTATTAGGCTCATTAAATTCTTACACATTCCTTTCTCTCCCACTTTCATTTTTCCCAATTAGTAAAATAGTCCTTTACCATTAATGTTCTTACTATTCTTACTTTGCACTTTATAAAGTATGCTTTATATCTATCAATTTTCATATAATATTGATATTTTCAAACTAGATTAAAAAAACATTGTTATACATAAAGAAGCAGGTGTACATGAGTTGTTATCTTCTTCTATGCGGGGAAGCAGGTAGGTTATTTAGCATAACATAAGCTAAAATATTTGTTCTTGGGTTGCTCAACCATCACTAACTAATATATAAGTCCTAATTACATAGTTTGCGATTTTTTTCCCTTTTTCTCCACCCACTTTTCTCCGGCGAGGGAATGAAATCATTGGGCAAGAGACAGCTAAGAAAATGACCATGAGATAAACTTAAGTAAGGGCTAGAAATTTTGTGGCTTTTATCAAACTTAATTCTAAATAAACATATGGAATGCTGTTGTAGGAAAATATGTGAGAAAGAGGGAGAAAAGAAAGAACCAATCTTCTACTAATGACAGATTTCTGGCCTGATCGGAGGAAGAAAAGACACAGAAATTCAGTTCTCTTTAGGTATTTTCTAAGGAAGTTTAAGCAACGGCATATCACTTGATCTCAAACATTATATCTCATCATCAATGATTATGGATTACTATAGGAATGAGGATAACATACTGTTAAGAGTCAAGATGCTATTGTCAGGAAACATGAATTAGAAACCTAACATTACCATTTACTAGCTCTATGGTTTACAAGTTTTCATCTATATGAAGGATAATAAAAGTTCCTATTTCATGAGACCATTATGATAACTAAATAAGATAATGCATGTCAACTGCTTAGCAAAATTCCTGATACTTAGAAAAGAGATTTAAAACACTGAACATTTACTATTATTATGTCCATGGTGAATAAAGCATTTTGCTCACACCTCATTATCATTATCCTACTTGCAAGTTCATCTGCTTCTCACTAATTTTAGAATTAACTCCAAACTTAACTCAAAGGTACTTCAATACACATTTCTCACCATTATTCTTCTTCAACTCTAAACCAAGCCTCATTAGACTTTAGTTCCTCAAATATGCCATAACCCCCTGCTTGCCTCTAAGTCTTTCCACATGAAGTTTATTTTGCATATAACATTCTTTCTCATCTCTTCCTTCAATGTATAAAGACCACTTCTGGGAGACCCTCCCTGACATGTTGACTAGTCTGGACCAAACAGCTTAATGTTCATGGAGATATCTTGCAACCACAATGTCAAGACTGAGGATGAAAGCCAAGATGCTAGGACCGGCCTGCTGGAAGGGTAAAAAGCACTCAGATCTGCTTAACTCTGAATTCTTTGTTCTATTAGCAATAAACGTGTTCAAGGGGGCACCTGGGCGGTACATTCAGTTAAGCCTCCAACTCCTGGTTTTGGCCCAAGCTATGATTGTAGGGTCATGAGATCAAGCCCTGCATTGGGCTCCATGCCGAGTGGAGTTTCTCTCTCCCTTGTGCCTTCCTCCCTGCTCTCTCTCCATATATAAAATAAATAAATAAATCCCCACCCCACACCAAAACAAATATGCTCAAGATTTAAGCCAGAAGCTGCCAAACTACAACCTGTGGGCCAAATCTGCCACTTGCTCATTTTGTAAATAAAGTTTTATTGTGATACAGCCATATCACTCCTTTAACATTATCTATGGCTGCCTTGGTGTTCAATAGTTGCAACAGAGACATATGGCCTAGCAAGCCTAAATTATTTGCTATCTAGCCCTTTACAAAGAAGTCTGCTATCTCTGGTTTAAGCTACTATTGCTTAGGTTTTGTTATTTAGGTCCAAAAGCATTCTAACTCATACACTTGTTTCCACAGCTTCTTAGTGAAACATTCATCTGATTTCCCTGTAATTACTTACACATTTTCCCTTCTATCTATGCTTATTTTGCTATTTGCATGAACTCTCCAAGTAGAACTGGCCCACTATTATGACCCTATTACCAACACAGTACTTCACAAATAGAAGGCATTTAAATATTGTTGACTGAACAACTGAACGAATGAATGAATGAGTGTATCTGATCAATAACAACTGATATTCATTAACAACTAACATGTACATTAGTTACTCTATATGATACAAGAGAGTATAAGATATATTCTCTGCCCAATGGCTTAAGAAATCAGGTCTACGAAATAAACACATAGCTTAAAAAAAAAAAAAAAAGATCAGTTATTTCTGAAGCAAAACAGGGTACATCTGTACATATATAAATACTATCATTAAATCTATGCTGACCCAGAGAAATCTCTTGATTTTAGATCGTACCAAAGGTAAGAACCTGGATGTCCTTGGCACTAACCAGAAGGGAGAATATTCTGAAATAACACCATTCTATACTATGGTATAGTATAAACCCATGGATATTACCTAATCAAGTTACTCAACAGCTTTTTGACAGTGGTACCCAGAGCCCTTCAACTGACACCTCTTGTTTTGACCTTGTTCATCTCCTTTGTTGAGATTTTAAAAATAATGATGAATACAACATTATTACCTTGTAAATCTGTCATCCAGGATTTAGTACGTCAAACATAATCACCACTGAGTTTAACCTGTAAAGCTGGCCCAAACTTTCAAGATTGATGTCACCATATGAGAATCTTTCTTGAGACTCTTTCCTGAATCTTTCCATCCTCCCTTTTTTATCCATGGACTGATTTTTCTTACCTTCAAAATCTCCAAAATAATGCTTTATGTAGTATCAATTTTATACAACTGTGTAATTATTCTGCTGAGGTGGAAAGCAAAAATTTAATGGCTACCAGAAAGCACAGTCACTCTTCTCATAGCCAAGTAACATCTGAAGTGCAAACCAAAAGAAAAAGAAAAAAGGAACAAGGAGTAAGGTACTTCCTTGACTGACATAATTTATTCATCCTCTTGGTTCATATTTTCCAGTCTCAAAAAACTACTCTCTAACCTCTGTTCACATCTCTCATCCTCCTGACTTTCTCCCTTTCTCAACAGATTTCTCTCATATGTCTTCTCTGATCTTAATTCCACTCTGCCACTGTAGCTAACTCAGCCTCCCTATCATTATGGTCAGATATCTGACCCCATTTCCTCTCCTCTAACATTCAACAATCCTTAAAACTAGAAAAAGACAGAACTCAGAATTTTGCAGGACCACAATTGCTCTGTGTGCGTTAAAAGTTGTGAGGTGATTAGGAAAAAGAAAGTCCTATAATAATACTATTCTCTTCCAAAATCTACCACAAATTTATCATTTCAAAGAATCTGTAAGATTGATATAATATCACTGAAACCTGTAAATAAAAAATAAACAGACAGACAACTGTGAAAAAGAAAAGAATGAGAGATGAGTTCCATATCCTTTAATAAATTTAATTCTTCAGAGAATCAAGATCTCAAGGAACTACATTTAAGATCCTGACAAGCTCTTTGATTTAACACTGAAAACTGATACATTACAGAGAAACACTTTTGTACTGAAGTATTAAAGTGAGTATATAAGGAGTGTTCAAAAGACTCACAAAGGGGGATAAATTCTAAGATGTTCTACTTCATATAATAAAAGGGCCCAATGTCAGTTTTAGATAAAACAAACAAGAAGCCATAATTCAAACTACAAACCAAGATTTTGTTTCATTTTAACATTTTCTAATATAAGAAATAGTTATAAATGGATTTCAATCTCCCACTGGACAAAGTTGGACTGTTTCAATAATATCGATTTCAGAAAAAATAAATTCTGGGTCTCACACACATATATGTTAACTCTAACAGACACACAAACACACCCTTAACACTGGTCAAGTCTCATTCTATATAGAAAGAGGCCTAACCAGTAGTAAATCACATGGTTCCTTACCTTTCACCTTTACCCTTTTCCCCTAACAGTTTTACAATAAATTAATAGACATTTTTAATCATGAACTAGTCTTTAAATTTTAAAATCACATTAGTGCCATTTATTTTGTGTTTCTAAAGTTTGTTAAATGTCTTAAATGAAAACAGGAATCAAGGAAGCACAGTAAAAATCTGAGATAACCATTTTGATTTATCCTTTCTTATTTATCTACTGTATTTTCCTCTTTTGCCAATCTAACAAAAATCTCAGAGAATGAAAATTCAGTTTGAATATTGCCATGGAATCACTGAGTCATTGCTACTTAAGATTTGTTTCAACTCACCCCCGTTTGATGTTGTGTAATTCCTTATCCTTGCATTTATCCTTCTCCTTTTCTCTTTTCTCCTTTTCTCTGCCTTTACGTCGTTCTCTATCCCGAGATCGACTACGGGTTCTTCGGTGACTGGACCTTTCACTGCTTCGACTGTGGGACCGTGGACGAGGTCTTGATCTGGATCTATATTAAGCAGATTTTATTACATTGATTTAGTGTATATTTTGTATTATGAAATGCAAATATTCTTAGAAACAATGTAAAAGGATTTAGTTTTTAATTATAGATTTGGTAACTTAATAATTGTGTGAAATACATCTGTATAGGGCTTTTTATGAATAAATATGTTGTCAACTTTAGAGGAAATTAAGGTTTAGTCAAAAAATGTCTGCAAGTATAAGTCTTAAAGGTTCAAATCAAGTCTTGATTATTCAAGTCTCCTCAAATAACAAATCTAAATGTACCTAAGTTAATTTCCAAAAATAGTATCTTCCCTATCTCTATACTCTCAGCTTCCATATCTATTCAACTTCTTTTCTTATATCTGCTACAATAAAATTATTCCTCTCCTCTACCCTTATCCAGCTAGTCTTTGTATTAAATGACAGTATGAGGTAGGATATACTACGGTTTTTTAAAAAGTAAATATTTCAAGTCCTGCTTACAGTACTAGAAGGAAGCCTCTACCAGATTGGTTATCTTATAGATAACTATAAGAAAGCAACCCTCCTACACTGTTGGTGGGAATGCAAGCTGGTGCAACCACTCTGGAAAACAGCATGGGGGTTCCTCAAAATGTTGAAAATAGAACTGCCCTATGACCCAGCAATTGCACTACTGGGTATTTACCCTAAAGATACTAACGTAGTGATCCAAAGAGGCACGTGCACCCGAATGTTATAGCAGCAATGTCCACAATAGCCAAACTATGGAAAGAACCTAGATGTCCATCAACAGATGAATGGATCAAGAAGATGTGGTATATATACACAATGGAATACTATGCAGCCATCAAAAGAAATGAAATCTTGCCATTTGCGACAACATGGATAGAACTAGAGCGTATCATGCTTAGCGAAATAAGTCAAGCAGAGAAAGACAACTATCATATGATCTCCCTGATATGAGGAAGTGGTGATGCAACATGGGGGCTTAAGTGGGTAGGAGAAGAATCAATGAAACAAGATGGGATTGGGAGGGAGACAAACCATAAGTGACTGTTAATCTCACAAAACAAACTGAGGGTTGCTGGGGGGAGGGGGGATGGGAGAAGGGGGGTAGGGTTATGGACATTGGGGAGGGTATGTGCTTTGGTGAGTGCTGTGAAGTGTGTAAACCTGGCGATTCACAGACCTGTACCCTTGGAGATAAAAATATATGTGTATAAAAAATAAAAAATTAAAAAAAAAAAAAAAAAGAAAGCAACTATCTAAAGGCACTACTGGAAACTTGACCAAAGGAAGGAAGATTCCTATAGGGGGCCAACACTTGGGAAAAGAACAGAGCAATAAGAAAGTTTCCCATTTTATGTCAGCCTCTTTTCTGAAGGTGAGACTAAGTCTGGGCCATGCAGGGCAGCTAAAGCTCCCAACAGAAAACTTCAGGATTTCTGTCCTTAAAAACAAAACAAAACAAAACAAAACAAAAAACAACCAAACCACATCGAAACAAAAAAACAACAACAACAAAACCAGAAGAAAGACTCAGAACAACCACTGCAAATGGAAAATGAAAGGGGAATCCAAAAAAAGAGTGAGAAGAGGAAGCCAAAAATTCTAGATGTAAACACTACTGAAATCCGGGGCTGAACTCTGTATCACGCATAGGAGGGGAAAACTCCACAGACAGCTAAGGGTAAAAGAACTGAAAACACCCAATGTTCCTGAATAGACAGGATTTTTATAATTTTAATCAACTAACTTAATATTCTGCTAAAACAAATAAGTAAATAAACAATATCAATATTCTTCAGAGGAATATAACAGAATGCAGCATATTAAAAAATGTGACATTCATCATGTCCAGGATAAAATCCAAAATTACTAGGTAATACAACAAAGCATGAAAAATGTGATCTAACTCAAGAGAAAAGACAGTCAATGGAGATTAACCTTGAGATAAGCCAAATCTTAGAGTTAGCATAAGGATTTTTAAAAAGTATAACTATGCTTGCAACAAATACAAATTAATCTCAGTAGAAAAACTAGAAAATGAAAAGAACAGAAATTCTATAACTAAAAAATACAATAACTGAAATTTAAATTATCCTGAATGAGATTAAAGTCTATTAATCACTAATGAGATTAGTGACAACAGAGGAATTTGTATACTTGAATATAAATCAATCAAGATTACCCAATCCAAAGAACTAAGAGGAAAAAAGACTGTCAATAATAAAAACAGATCCCCCAGGATCTCTGTGACAATATCCAAATGTCTAACGTGTTTATTTAAACCCAGAAGCAGAAAACAACAGTAAGACAGAAAACAATTTTTTTTGTGGGGGCCAAAATTTCCCCCAATTTAGTGACAGACAGATTTTCAGATCCTGGAAGTTTAGTGAATGCCAAGATAAATAAGGAGAACCAGGACTATTGATGAAATTGATAAAAACTAAAAGTAAAGAGAAATCATGAAAATATTCAGAAAAAATCTGACACATTACAATCAGAAAGGAGAGCAATGATATCCATTACTGCTGGCTTCTCCGCAGATAGAGTGGAGATCAGAAGACAGTAGTTCTTAAGATTGTGAAAGAAAAAAACAATTACCCCAGAACTTAATATTTAGCAAAAATCTTTCTCAAAAAATGAAAGTAAAATAAAGACATTTTTAAGATAAAGGGAAGAATAACCCATAATCCTCAATAGTAAATCTGTATTACATTAAGTTCTAAACTAAGTACTTCAGACTGAAGAAAATGATGACAGATGAAAACTTGGGATCTTTAGGAAACAATGAAGACCACTAGAAATGGTAAATCTATGGGGAAAACATTAAAAAAAAAACTACTTCCCTTAGTTTATTTAAAATACATGTATGTGCTTGGGTGCCTGGGTGGCTCAGTCATTACGTGTGTGACTCTCAATCTCACTTCAGGTCTTGATCTCAGGGTCCTGAATTCAAGCCCTGCATTGGGCTCCACATCAGGCATGGAGCCTACTTAAAAAATATGTGTGTGTATGTGTGTGTGTATGCAGGCTTAAAGGAAAAAATGTTTCACTGCAGAGTTTATAATGAAGATAGATATAATAGATATACTCTCTATAAAATGAACTACATGGCATATAAATGGACACCTGTACAGTTGTAAGGTTTCCACACTTCACATGAATGGTGAAATAGTAACTCTAAGTACACTGAAATGTTAAGGAGGTATATGTAATCCTTAGAGCAGCCACTCAGAGAAAAAAACAGAAGAGAAGAAATGCAAATATGTATAGCCAAAAAGCCAAAGCATGGTAAGTTAAATAAGAATTCTTAAAAATATTCATTAATCTGAAAGGAGGCTGGAAAAGAAGTATAAAAAAAAAATCAGAGGGATAAACATAAAAATTTAAAATAAAATAAGTATTATAGAAAATATTATGTGTATATAAAATACATAAAACAAAATACATTGAAGTATACATATAAAATACATAAAATAGATATATATCAGATGGTAGACTTAAATCCAAATATATCAATAAATATCTTCTATATTAACAGAATTAATACTTCAATTAAAAAGAGCTTGTCCGGGCACCTGGGTGGCTCAGTGGGTTAAAGCCTCTGCCTTCGGCTCAGGTCCTGATACCAGGGTCCTGAGATAGAGGCCCACATCCGGCTCTCTGCTCAGCAGGGAGCCTGTTTCCTCCTCTCTCTCTGCCTGCCTCTCTGCCTACTTGTGATCTCTGTCTGTCAAATAAATAAATAAATAATCTTTTTTAAAAAAGAAAAAAAAAAAAAAGAGCTTGTCCTGGGGTGCCTGGGTGGCTTAGTTGGTTAGGTATCTGTCTCTTGATTTCTGCTCAGGTCATGATCTCAGGTTCATGAGATGAGCTCCGAGTTGGACTCTGTGCTGGGAGTGCAGCCTGCTTAAGATTCTCTCTCCCTCTCCCTCTGCCCTGCCATCCTTTTACTTTCTCTCTTTAAAAAAAAAAAAAAATGCTTGTCCAAATGAATCAAAAGCCAACACACAACTACATGCTATCTACAAGATATTTACTTTAAATATACAGACACAGGTTGAAAGTAAATATACAGACACAGGTTAAAAATAAATATATCATGCAAATAGTAAGCACAGGAAGGGTAAATGAATATACTGGTATCAGATAAATTAGACTTAAGAAACTAAAAGTATCACCAAAAAAAAAAAGGATACTTCATCATGATTCAAGGATCAATTTATAAGTAGAAATCATACGAAATATTTATCTGACCAGAAGAGAATTAGAGCTTAATAACAATAAAATATCTAGAAAAATACAGAGAAATTAAATATTCTTCTAAATAATTCATTAGAAATCACAAGAAAAATTAGAAAATATTTTGAACTGAATGACAGTGAAAATACAACATAGGAAAATTTGTAAGATGAGCTAAAAGCAATGTTTAGAGTTAATCTTACAGCTGTAAATATTTATATTAAAAAAGAAAGGTCTAAAATCAAATAACTTTTCATCTTACGATGCTAGAAAAAGAAGAGCAAAAAGTAAACCCAAAGTAGGTAGAAGGAAGGAAATATTAAAGAATAAAAATCAAAAGACTAGAAAGCAATAATGAAAAAAAGCCTAAATCTGGTTCTCTGAGATTACCAACATATTTGATAAATATGACTAAACAAGCAAAAAAGAAAGAGCAAACACAAATTACTCTCCCAAAAGATGATAAAGAGATTGCATAAATAAGACCTGGGTATTTAGGACATATGTAGGTCTTGAAAAGAATTACATGGGTTGCAATGATAGTAATGCCTATCTCGTTTTATCCCTAACAAGTTTATTCAGTGAATGAAGAGCAGTATTATCCAGTAAGGACACACAGTTTTTAATATATGATTTTGAGAAATTACAATATTTCTTACTATGATAAAAACATGGGTTTAATATCCTAATTTATAAAAATTAAATTTCTATCATTTTCTCTTTAAGTTTGATTGCTCCCTCTCTTAATTTTGACACAGGACATCTTTGCACATAAAGTTTTAATTTATCCTGACAATTTATTTTCCCCACAAATGTTAGTTAATTCATTTCTAATTAATTTTTTATTATATGTTAATATACAGGAATTTTAGCAGATTATTCTAAAATCTTTGAACAATAATCATATACAATTTAAAGTTTTCTAGTAGAAGAAAGTAATAATATTAAAAATGGAGAGGGCCCTTTTTGTCATTGCCTCAGCCACTATACATATATATTTTATACATATACATAGAGTATATTATTTTAACTTGGTTCTACATTGTTCAGGACCAAAATATGATTCTTGTAATTAGTTTTCATTTAACTAGTGAAAATGCAGAGTACAAAAGATGAGTTAACTTAAGTTTAAACTCTAACAACAAAACTAAGTTTCTCTTTTTTAATGAATCTTTAATGTAAGCTCATTTCTTGGTGGTTTGCCTTTTTGCCAAAAAATGCAGTTTGACAAAAATGTGCAACCATTTGTGGATTACAAATGTGGTGGATTTGGGTAAAAATCATGTTTTATTTTTTACTGTATCTTAAAAAACAGATGGATCTGTTATTAATACACCCAAAGTTATACAAGTATTAATTTAAAAAAAATAAAGGATTTCTTATATAGTGGTGTCCTCAAACAAATTATTTCCTCTCTGGGCATCTGTTTCCTTATCCAGAAAAGGGGAATAATAACTACCTTTCAGGGTTACCTAACTGAATTGTGAGATAGCAGACAAGTGATTTAGGAGCAGGCAGGCACCAACGAAGACATAACTGAGGGATGTGCTAATATGAAAGAATGAGTAAAATCTGAATTGGGAGCATACTAAGTATGTTTCCCTCATGCTATAGCTAATCCAGTAAAGAGCAGCATTTTGATTTTGATAGACCTTTAAAATCCTAAAGCTGGTATAAGGATTACTCAAGTCTCAAGATACTAAAGGAAGGTAAGTAACAATAACCTTGGCCAACAATCCATGTTTTCTCCACAGGAAACCCACAGCAGCCAAATACATGATCTTCCTAGATTTTCTATTAACAAGAAAATCACTTCACCTATCATACGTGTCTCTGAAGAATAAAAGGGGATGTTTTTGAGAGTTAAGACGGGCAGAGTAACATAAAGACAACAGGCCTAAATTGGCACTGTCCCAGAAAAACCAGAAAGTAGGATTATTCCATCACCATCACAGCAAAGCGAGATATTACAATTGGAGGCCTTCTACCAACTACTATCTGCCCACTCTCCCATAGCACTTACTTTCCAAATCTCTAGTCCTCCCAAAATCCCCAATTCATAAAAAACACACAATTATCTCCCAATTCATCTCATGGTTATCCCTAGCACAAAGATTCCATTGTAGAAAACCTATGACTGCCATTCTCCAAAACACCTTGCTCATTATTCACCATATGTGAAAATAAGACCTCTTAATTTTGCTTATAGGCTACAAGCAAAAAATGAATCCAGAGAGAATACATGGGGAAAAGATAAGTCCAAAACACAGGCAAAATAATATTATTAAAGGCTGTTTAAAAAAAACACAAAATCAAAGATTTAAAGTAAATTAAGCTGCTAACTTTTTAGTTGTTATGAGAATTACTTTATGTAATTTTGAGTAAAATGCATATCTTAGACATATGAACAATTCCATTTACTTTATTAAGTAACTTAAACTGTGTATATTAAAGATTGCCCATCAAGAAGAAAGTAACAGAACACAGTAAAGAGATTTCCTGCCCTGACCAAACAAAAAAGTTAAAGAAACTACACTAAAATTTAAGATGTTATTTGTCCCTTATTCCTTAAATAAATGCGCTTCTGATAAATCACTCTAGAAGTCTCTAGAGTACCATAACCAAAATAGAGATATATTATAAAGCAAAGAAACATTTGATAAAAAATGTGGCACTCTAGAACACACAATATATAAGCAATAAATGGACAGCAAGATGTCCTATTATACCAGATAAATGCTTTCAATATCTACAGAATAGAACAATCACCATAACATACCTACATAAAATGAATTACTGCCCTCAAAAACCAATATGTCAAGTTTCTTAATTGGCTAATAAGTTCTAAACACATGTAATCAAAACAAATATCCTAATATTTTATCTTTCAAAAAAAATACCTACAATACTTCAAGTAGTCTCTTAAGTAGAGTTCTGTAAATAAAGACTATATTTACCATAAAGTAAAACTATCCTTAAATTAAATTTTAAAATTATACATTGAATAAATTAACATGAATTCCATGTCAGGATGACATTTTGAGCATGGACATCTACTTTCACACCCAACTGAAATCTAACTAAAACCATAACCACAAGGGGAATTTTTTTTAAAGGATGTACACTCCAAGAAAGAAATATACTATGAAAAGGGAAATGTCCACTGGTGGCTCAGGGCTCCGTAAAATAAGATGTCATGGAAGGATCTGAAAACAAACTTAATTTTTCCCATAAAGTTCCCTATTTATTAGATAAATTCCATTTCATTGTATTAATAATGTACAGTGCCACTCAGGAAACCTTGTAAGTCACCTAAAACCTTTAGTCCATTCACAGAATTGCCTATTACTACTGATCCAGGAAAATTCTGCACATTATCATGAAAAAAAACAACAAAAGGAATCAACATCCATACAAAGCAACTACAGTTGAGTCTTGAACACAAGTCTGAACTGTGCAGACTACTTATATGCAAATTGTTTACAATAGATGCAGGACAGTACTGTAAATGTATTTTCCTTATGATTTTCTTAATATTTTCTTTTCTCTAGCTTACTTTATTATATGAATACAGTATATACAAAACACACACTAACCAATTGTTTATGTTACAGTAAGGCTTCTGATCAACAGTAGGATATTAGTAGTTAAAATTACTAGGGAGTTAGGGAGTCAAAAATTATATGTGGATTTTTGACTCCATGGTGGATTGCCACTCCAAGAGTCAACAATACTAAAAAAAAAAAAAAAAAGTTAGATTAAAATATGTCCCACATAAATACCCATGAAGTAGAGGAGACTATAATATTCCAACATTAAATATAGCATAGAATAGGGGTGCCTGGGTGGCTCAGTGGGTTAAGCGTCTGCCTTCGGCTCAGGTCATGATCCCAGGGTCCTGGGATCAAGCCCCACATCGGGCTCTCTGCTCAGCGGGGAGCCTGCCCCCCCCCACCTACTTTCTGCCTACTTGTGATCTCTCTCTGTCAAATAAATAAATAAAAATCTTTTAAAAAATAAATAAATATAGCATAGAATAAGAGACACAGTGTTAGTGATAAAGATTCAAGGAAAAGGGCGCCTGGGTGGCTCAGTGGGTTAAGCCGCTGCCTTCGGCTCAGGTCATGAACTCAGGGTCCTGGGATCGAGTCCCGCATCGGGTTCTCTGCTCCGCGGGGAGCCTGCTTCCTACTCTCTCTCCCTCTGCCTGCCTCTCTGCCTACTTGTGATCTCTCTGTGTCAAATGAATAAATAAAATCTTTAAAAAAAAAAAAAAAAGATTCAAGGAAAAGAAAACTTCCAAAAAATAAAAGTAGCAAAAACAATCAGAAAAAAGTACTAGAAAGAAGAGGTAGACAATGAACATCCAACTTAACTGAGGCTACAGAAATAGGAAAAAAAAATAGATAACAGAATTAACATTCACTTTCAGTTCCAAGAACACTTTTGGAACTAAAAGAGGGTCCACTGTGTATCTGGGGAAATGGACTAACCATAGTCAACTCTTGAGTTATACCCTGATGAAGTTACTGCATATTTACAATAAAGAGAAAAGAATACTCTGATTAAGTCACTAACAATGAAAGGAAGTCACACTGGCAACAATCTTCTCAAATGCAAGATAAATAGGAAAACAATGGCTTTAATTTTCCTTGAGGAGCTCAAGGGGAAAAAAGTGTGTTCAAAATGTTATATCTAGTCAAGTTATCCTTCAAGTATCAAAGCTATAGAAAAAAAGTGATGAAATTACTGATTTATGTTAGACTCTGCTAAGTCAAGAACATGCTACAATTTTCAGGTTAAGCACTCAAAGTAAATTAAAAGAATGTAAGCTAAAAGCTAGTAAGAAAATGCAATAACATTAAACCAAAGAAGGTGAGAAAGAAGGGGGGAAAAGTAAATGGATTGGAACAAACAGAAAACAAAGAAGAGAGATTTAAATCCAAATATGACAGTAACCAATAAACAGACTAAATAGCTCAACTGAAAGAAAAAGGCTGTCAGACTGAAAAAAGCAAATTACAGACAGCTTTCAAAATGAACATATTAAATATAAAACAAAGCATGAAAGTAAAAGTATGAGAACAAATATACTGCAGCACTAAAAAAAGAAAAGCAATGAGATTACATCAATATCAACAGATTTCAACATAAGAAATATTTGTAGAAATAGAGACATTTCACGATGACAAGTTCACTCCAAAAAGAATACAAAACAATTCTGAACTTGCAAATCTACAATCAGGATTTGTCTGTGAGTTCTCAGTACTAATAATCAAGTGTTAAAAGGGAGGAAAAAGGTTAAGATATAGAAGATTTTAACAAATGATAGCTAAATTCACTTATTTAACTGCATCCCAAGACTGTGAAATATTCATTCTAAACAGGTATGTCTGCTATATTTCCTAAAATAAATCTATGATGTACCATAAAGCTAATCTCAATACATTTCAAAAACTGAATGGTGTTCAGGTGCGCCTGGTGGCTCATCCATACAGCATGTGACTCTTGATCTCAGGGCTCTGAGTTTGACTATATGAATATAGACATTACTTAAAAATAAAATATTTTCTTCGTTAAAAGATTTTATTTATTTATTTGACAGAGACACAACGAGAGAGGGAACACAAACAGGGGACGTGGAAAAAGGAGAAGCAGGTTTCCTACTGAGCAGGGAGCTGGCTGTGGGGCTCGATCCCAGGACCCAGGGATCATGACCTGAGCGAAGGCAGACGCTTAACAACTGAGCCACCCAGGAACCCCTAAAAATAAAACCGTTAAAAAAAAAAGAAAGAAAGAAGTTCAGATTATGTTCTCTGATTACAGTGAAATTAAGCAAGAAAAAACAAGACAACTAGAAAAATCTCTAAGTGTTTGTAAATATATTTTTTATTTTTTTTATTTTTTATAAACATATAATGTATTTTTATCCCCAGGGGTACAGGTCTGTGAATCGCCAGGTTTACACACTTCACAGCACTCACCATAGCGCATACCCTCCCCCAATGTCCATAACCCCACCCTCCTCTCCCAACCCCCCCCCCAGCAACCCTCAGTTTGTTTTGTGAGATTAAGAGTCACTTATGGTTTGTGTCCCTCCCAATCCCATCTTGTTTCATTTATTCTTCTCCTAACCCCTTAACCCCCCCATGCTGCATCTCCACTTCCTCATATCAGGGAGATATATGATAGTTGTCTTTCTCCGATTGACTTATTTTGCTAAGCATGATACCCTCTAGTTCCATACATGTCATCGCAAATGGCAAGATTTCATTTCTTTTGATGGCTGCATAGTATTCCATTGTGTATATATACTACATCTTCTTTATCCATTCATCTGTTGATGGACAGATTAGGTTCTTTCTAGGTTCTTTCCATAGTTTGGCTATTGTAGACATTGCTGCTATAAACATTCAGATGCACATACAAATGTAAATATTTTTTTCAATATAAACCATGGGAAAGATGAAATTACAATGGGTATTTTTAAAATATTTGAACTGAATAAAAACTAAAATATAGCATATCAAAAATAAGTAGGCTAACTAAAGCACAGTAAAGATAAAAATTCATAGCATTAAAAACACATCAGAAAATAATAAAGCTAAAGTAAATAATATAAGCAACTATTTCAAAGAGTTAGGAAAAAACCAGACAATTATACTCAAAATAAATAAAAATAAAAGCAAAAGTTAATGAACTAGAAGGACAGTTGATTTTTTTAAAAGGCTGATAAAGTTGATAAACTCTCCATGGAAATGACAAAAAAAAAAAGAGAGAGAGAAATCACAAATAAAATGATATTATAGTTAAGTGATCTTTCTCACACAAGGAGATTAAAAACTATGGGAACAGCCATCTCACCACACACAATTAGAAAAGCAGGCAAAATGTAGGAAACAACTATTTCAGACACTGAATAATAAGGTAGCACAAAACTGATTCCCCAAGAAAAGGAAACAAATAAGGGAACCCTAGGATTGCCCCAGCTTACTGCCTTGAGGAAATTTCCAAGCCACAAAGCAAGGAGAGGGAACCCAAACAGAGCTTTGAAGATTTGCTGACTTAAAGAGATACAGGAGGCCTTCAAGGAGGCCAAGGTAAAATTTTTAAGGCCTTAGAAGGAAGTTGGACAGAGAAAGAGGGATCCAATCTGTAGATACATGAGGTGAAGTTCCATGGGACAAGGGAAAAATACAGTGGAAAGTAACAGAAATCCTGAGTAGCATGAGGGGAAGAAATAGTGTTCCACCAGCCAGAGTGGGGACACACTGTACATGAGACCCTGTACAGAGTCAAGTATTGATACTTGAGCAAAATAAGCCACAGAGTAAAGAGGCATTCAGTTAATGAAGCTTAAAAGCAAGCCTTGATATTGGCAAAACACCATCTGAAGAAGTGAGACCATGGCCACATGAGGGTATATTATAGTCTTCTGTTTTAGTGGATGCTTAAAATTTTCCAATCAATGGTTAAAAAAAATTATTTGAAACTTCATTTATAAGTTTGTTATTTAAAATTCACCATACAAATCACAATGGTTTTTCAACGCAATTCACTAAGCCTACTGTCAGAAAGTACCTGAAACCTTATGCCAAAAGACTATCTCAAATACAACCACCAACGATAATGCTATTTCTTTGGAGAAAACATACACATTCTGAATTTTAAGTAAGATGAATTCAGTGGGTGAATATTCCTCAGCTTTGGTCAGTAATGGGCCCTACATTTGCCTCAGAGCAATCTAACTAGATCAGTCAAGTTGCCAACTATTCTAAACTGGAGAACCAAGATCAACTGTCCTCACCAGGGGTAGAGGATCAAGCCTCTAGTTGTAGTAGATCAAGTGATTGTGAATAGGGGTTGCTTGTATATTCCTGACACAGTAATTCCCTATCTATAAGGCCCCAGCTGAAATGTTTCTTATCAAAATTCCTGATACATTTATCTGGACCTATAACTGACATCAAGTTTTACAACAGACTTAACAGAATTCAAAGCTGGTAAATAAAAATCAAAACCAATTCCTCATTTACTATGACAGCTTATGCTCTAAAATATGGGTAATAATATGCTTGCTTATTATATCTCTTATTTAACAATGTTATAGGGTATAACATTGTTCCCTATTATGACTAAGTATCTTCTACATGCTAAGAAGCATGATGGCTGTATTCATCTGTCTTATCTTTTAATTTTCCACAGTATTTAAACATATACTTGCTCTTCAGGTATTTGGGGGATTTTCTCTTGTTTTGGGTGGAGGTGCATGGGTTTTTTTGTTTTGGAGTTTTTGGTTTTTTTTTTTTTTTTTTGGTTGGTTAGTTGGTTTGGTTTGGCTTTTGCTCTGAGAAAACTGAACTCTCAACTTTTCAGAGTTTACAGGGCTAAATATGTGACGGAGCTGAAATTTGAACCCAGGTTTCTCCACATCCTGTCAACTACCACACATAACCAGTGAGATCTGATTGCAGTATCATTTTCAAATAAATTCCATAAGAAAATAAATATCTATACAAACTCATTTCCAAAATATTACCAAAAGATTTAAGTCCACCTTATTACAGGTAGATCCATTCAACTAAGTGTCTTAGAATTCTCATCATGTCAATCTTCAAAAATTCCTAATCATCATCTCTAGTCCCCCAATTTTTAAAGGAACATATTAAAAGATACAATGGGGAGGAGGGGGAAAAAAAAAGCAAAAGAGAAATGCAGAATGCCAATGCCTCCCCCCTAAAAAAGCATATAACCCACCCACTATGCCAAAGGTTAAGTCATTTAGTCAAGTTCAAAGATCTTCAAAGACTTCTTAGATCCAGATAAGCCCATATGTTACCAAAATTCTCAGAAAAAGCTATTACTTTCCAATCTGCTTCTCATGTTTAAGACACAGAACACACAGATGCTTGGCATCACTCATCAGTCTTCCTAAATTTTCACACCAGATAATCAAGGTCCACCAATAACTTTCCTATCTAAAAATCTCAGAAATGTCTTTATTCCATCACTGCCTAGTTCACTTGTTAAATCTGAAAGTAACTATAAAAGACCATTCAGTTACTGTACAATAAGTGTTAATTTGCTAATTTCTTCACAGGTAATCAATTAAAATGTAAAATATTGGATAAAATTAGTTGCACTAAATTTAACAGCTGTTCCATAAGCATAATTAGTTTCACAAGGGCCATATGTATTCTGAACAGAGACAGAGTTGAAACAAACAGACAGATTTTAAGCAAGTTTGAGAAAATCTGCATTTAATTAGCAGGTGGGCACTACAACTGCATAACGTTTTTATACATTTATATTTATGAAGTGACAGAAGATCTAAAGGCTTTTTAAAATGGCGTTTATTGTTTGAATGGGAACTGTTTTGCTGCATGCTAAAGTGATTTAAGTCCTTATAGCTCTGCTTTGAAAAAAATCATAAATGGTGAAAGAAAACATGTGGAAAACTGTAAAACTAGAAAGAATTTGCGACAAAAAACAGATACACATACCATAACTAAAAGGAAACTACACTTAATTAAATGTACACTACATCTGGAATATCAGCCTAATAAAACGTGAAACTATTAATTTTCATTGTTCTAAAGGAAATGAGGTCAGTGTCATTTAATAATTCCTCCAATTACACTGGACTAACTCATTGGACTGTATGTTCTGGATACCATCTAATCTTAAAATACTATATACTTTATAATATCCTTAAGTTAAATTTTTTAAATAAAGGCATTTAAATTAAAGGAGTAAAAGAATAAAATCAGTAAATGAAATTCTTTGGCAGCTGGTAGCTACCAGCATTATATTTTAAACTCTATGACTTTTGCATAAAGTTTTTCATGGATGCCCATAATAAGTATGAGATTACACTTGTTAGTTCTTACTAGAACTAAAATCATCACGTTAAGTATATAAGTAGACTACATACTTATAAAAATTAAAATGTTTACCCAGCTAATAATTTCATTAGTAGGCTATATCCATCATTATATTTAAATATTATAAAAATGTTATTTATTTGAAGGCAAATGTTTTAAGAAGTCCTTAATTAACAGAGTAATATTTGTAAAAGAAAATGGTAATTTCCCAAAATAAAACAGAAAATTGAAGCAAATTCCTGCACTGTCTGTATGTGTGGGGAAGAATTAGAGAAGAGGAGAGTGCCTCCTTATCAACTAAGTGAATGTAAAAATCTTAATGTTTCTTCACCTAGCTAAACAATGTATCAACCCACTTAGGTATCAAAGATACTATATCTCAAATTTTTTCTTTAAAAAGAAAAATGAAAAAAATTAAATTAGTAAACATGAATTTTTATTTTAGCATCCTATTTTTGGAAATAAATATGAATTTGGCACACTTCCTAATTTGCAATACTACATGAAAATGTTTAAGTGTCATGGAATCCTTACAACCCAAACAATCTTTTTAATTACAAATATGATTATAAAATCAAACTCTCATAACTTCATGTGTTCTATAATTAACATTAATAATTAATTCATATTCAAAAATAAAACAGAAAAATATAGATCACTTTGCCCCAAAATAATTAAGTTTTTTTCAATTAAAATTTTCTGTTAAAGGATTACTTCCTTATTCCTAATAGATAAAAAATAAAGAACAAAATCTTAAAAGTACTTCAATTATATAGCAAATTTTATGATTTTTAAAGCTGGAGGAAAATCTAAAGACACTGAGCAGTTTAAAGTTATTTACAAAAAAATTTTTTTTAATTATTTTTTTAAAAGCCTCAAGTGACTTGCTACCAGATTTCATTCAATGCAAATACATAAAACATAAAACTTAAATGGACAGACTGATGGGTTTATAATCAGACTGTATTCTGCAGCCTTCCATTAGGATTTCCAATTCTTTGTTTTTTGCTGCTCTTCCAAACTGTGAACAAGTTGTGCAACAAAGGCAATTAACATTAATAATCAGAGAAAACAAGACACCTACAACATGAAACTTTCCTCAATACCAACATATAAGTGAAAACCAGCATGGCTACATCCAGCATTAATGTGTACTGTATTGTACTGAATTGTATGCTCAGGTACAAGATGAATCCTTGAAACTGAGGTATGTACATATTAGTTTATTCCTGATTATGAATGAGTACTCTAAAAATAATCCTAATGTACTGTATGGTAAATAACATAACATAATTTAAACAAATCCTAGTGTGGTTTCTTCCCCTATAAATACAAATAGGAAGCAGGGGAGATTTTTTTAAAGAAACTATGTTTTAAAGTCTTATTCCAATATATAAGAAGAAACAAAAGCAAGATAATAAATGTGTAAGAATGTTTTAAATAGTTTTATCAAAATTCAAAAGTCATACTTTTTCCTGGTTTCCCCCTAGATCTTTACCCTGCATGTTTCCAGAGTGATGTGATAAAGGTATTTACAAATTCAAGTTCAAAATGCAGTATAAATAATTGATTATATACTACTGGAAACAGCATCAACAAGTAAAGAAAGATGGGAGCCCATCTTAATAGAACTGAGAAGGTGTGGAATTTTATCAACAATAAAACTAAAAACAAAATCTTTAGGCTCATATTCAAACTTAAAATTATCATTTTACTGTTTACGATTATATAATTTCTTTTCTCTTCAAAGGTTCTTGGTAAAAAGAAATGGTTTCAATACATAATTATTTCTATTTTAAGCTGACATTTTCCTTTTTAAACAAGACAAGCAAAAACACAATTTCCTAATTAAATCAGTATTAAAATGGATAGCCCATACGTTCACTAGAAGAACAAATTAAACAGATAATACAAAAGCACTTCTTTTTTTTAATCATTCATTTCCCTTTCACTACTGATGAAGGGAAGAGGAGGCTACATATTTTAAACAGTAATTTTGAAAAAAGGGAAATTTTGTAACTATCCCTTTATTTGGTACTAAAAAAAAAGAATTTAAAAAAAAACTTTTTTTAAGATTTTATTTATTTGACAGACAGAGATTACAAGTAGGCAGAGAGGCAGGCAGAGAGAGAGAGGAGGAAGCAGGCTCCCCGCTGAGCAGAGAGCAGATGTGGGGCTCGATCCCAGGCCCCTGGGATCCTGACCTGAGCTGAAGGCAGAGGCTTTAACCCACTGAGCCACCCAGGCGCCCCGAAAAAAAAAAAAAAGAATATTAAAACCCACTTTATTCTCTTGAAAATAAGATTAGTAAAAACCAGTTTATTCTCTTAAAAATTATTTTTTAAATACTCAAATTAGCACCCAGAGCTTTCTTTATAAACAAAAAGTAAGCTACTTTTCAATTAAATTACTTATATTTATTTGCATTAATAAAGATTAATGTGGAGGAAGTGTTAGAGTTAGAAGCAGTGACAACTCACAACCTATTTATAAAAGGAGAATGGATAAAAATAGAACTACCTTACAATCTAGTAATTGTGCTAGTGGGTACTTAGCCCAAAAAAACACAAAAACACTAATTCAAAGAAATAGATGTACCCCTACGTTTATAACAGAATATTCTCAATAGCCACATTACAAATGCAGCCCAAGTGTACATCAATAAATAAATGGATAAATAAGATGGTGGGAGGGGGTGTACAACGAAATATTATTCAGCCATAAAAAAGAATGAAATCTTGGCATATGCAACATCGATGGAGCTAGAGGATATAATCTAAGTGAAATAAGTCAGAGAAAGATAAACATCTTAATTTCAGTCATATGTGGAATTTAAGAAACAAGACAAACAAGCAAAGGAAAAAAGTGTTGGTGGGGGGCAAGAAATAGACTCTCTTAACTACTGAGAACTGCTGGCTACCAGAGGGAGGAGGATAGGGAGATGGATGAAATAGGTGATGGGGATTAAGAAAGTGCACTTGTCGTGATGAGCACCAGATGTTGTATAGAAGTGTTGAATCACTATACTATACACCTGAAAGTAATATAACTCTGTATGTTAACTATATTGGAATTAAAATAAAATAAATAATAAAAAGGAGATAACCAGAATATACTTAAAATTTAGACACTGGAACTACCCAATCAGATTACTATGGGAGTATCTAGTGCACTAGTCAAAAATGCAGTTTATAGCATTATCATACAGCTCAATATACCACGCCATAACTGAAAGGGCCCAAGTCATTAGCAAAAACAGAATACAACTGCACTTGAACTTCCTTTTCAAAAAACAAAAAACTGCAATTCATAAAAACTAAAATCTGAAATACCTATCCTTAGGCAGGAATATTACCCAAAACATTAAATCAGAAAAATAATTCTAATTATTATTTGAAACTTTCTTTCCTTTGAATGCAAAGTACTGAACCTGGAGAGAAAACAAAAAAGCTTAAAATAAAAAAACAGTTTCCACACAAACTCTCAAAGTATTTTCCATTAACACTTAGCCTACAGTCCTAACTCTTAAAGTCTGAAGAAACCTAAGACTGCCTTGCATACTCATGTTTGGACCTGAGTAATCCAGACTCCAGAATACCAAGAAAGGTATCTTATGAAGGGATTTAAAACAAAGTTTATAATCTCATGCATACTGACAAGCCAGTATGAATCCCAGTTGGGGTTTCCCTAACACGCTAAAAAAGATATTTATAAAATTAGTTCATATTCAGTACACGTCAGTTACATATTTGACATTATGAACTTTACAACGATTTGTGACTAATGTATAAAACTGAAAAGAAAAAAAAAATTAAAAAGTAAATTGAGAAGACAAAAACACACCAAACACCTTCCTGCCCTACGCCATTTGCATTGGCTCTTCCCACTGTCTCAGCACTATTTCCCAAGCATATCAGACTCCTTTACCCCTCAAATCTCTACAAATGTCATCTTTTCATTAAACCCTATAATGGTGACTCCACTGAATACTGAACCTGACCTCTCCCCTGACATCCACAGCCCTCAATTCCCCACACCTTGCTTTATTTTTCTTTTTTTTTTCATTACATTAAGCTTAATATTTATGTCATTTACATATATTTATTGTCTATTAACTAATCTCCTTGCTAGAATATAAACTCTAAAAAGACAATCTCTTTTATTAACTGACATATCCCAAGTACCTAGCCACAAAGAAGAGACTAAAATATTTGTTAAAAATAAATTCATCTACAACTTTCCTGATTTTTCCCATTTTCTAATTTAATCTTGCATGATTATTTAATATTTTTTAATAAAGTCATTTAAATATTATTAGCTAATCTGTCATTTCCATGTATCCAAATTACCTTACTATTACGAAGTAATGACATCTCGTCTTCCTAATAAAATGGCATATGTACAACTACAAGATAAATTGTAATAACACTGTTAATTATTTTTGTTCAAATTTTCATTGCTTTGTGTCTTTCGCACTATAGCAATAACATCTAAGAAAACACATTAAGAAAACTGCAATAGAGCAAACTCTTTTTATCATTAGTTTTCAACAAAACAAATGCTTATATTCCTAATTTATGTAAGAAACTGAGAAAGTAACCCAGTCTATAAAAAGCCAAAACTTGCAGCATTTTCTCAACTCTGGGATCAATCTGACATCACACACTCCCAAACTCACTTACCCCTGATGATAGAAATTTCTCTCATGTACCCAGAATTCTTACTCTAAGCCAATATATGTTATGAAGTTCCAGGAAGGACCCTTCTATGCCACATTTATCAAATTCTTTTTGCTCCCTTATCCTAAATGCTCCTCAATACAGTTTATGAAAAGCATTTCATAAACTTTCAGGAATCAAACGAGTTTACTCATTTAGTTCAAGGACTGTCAACCTGGGCCCATCCTCAGTCACCTGAGCTTTTAAAAATAGACTTATGGCCAAAAATAAAAATAAATAAATAAACCATAACCCACACCTCATATCTTATACAAAAATTAACTCAAAGTAGATCACAGACTTAAAAGTAAAATATGAAATTATAAAATTTCTAGAAGAAAATTGAGGGGAAAGTTTTGGAATCTAGTACTTGGCAAAAAATTATCAGATTTGACAACAAAAACACAATCCATTAAGGGAAAAACTGAAAAATTAGATTTCATAAAAATGTAAACTTTTGCTCTGCTCTGTAAAGGACCCCATCAAGAGAATGAAGACAGAAGCTATAGATCAGTAGAAAATATTTGCACCACATGTCTGACAAAAACTAACATCTTGAATATATCATGAACTCTTAGAACACAAAAGCTAAAAATAAACAAAACCCTTAAAACTCATCAGTTAAAAAAAAGGACAATTCCCTGGGAAAATGAAAACACATTAACAGAAATTTCACCAAAGTCTACATACAGATAACAAATAATCAGATGAAAAGACAAAGATTAGAATCATATGGATTTGGGGTTAAAATGGAAAATAAGAGGACACTGAGGTCACCCCATCCCACATTTACAACTAGATATCATCCACGTCCAAAAAAATAAAATGGAAAGCAATCTGAAGACTGGCAGAACAAACTCCACAACTAAATATAAGAAGACAACATATAGTGATAAAGAAAAAAATTTAAAACCTGCAAGACAAAAGAAGACAGTAACTTAAAAGGGAAAACCTGTAAGGCTAGCAGAAGATTTTTCAATAGAAACTTTGCAAGCTAGAAAGGAGTGGGGCATGAGATAAAGTGCTGAATGGGAAAAACTTGTAGCCAAGAATACTCTATCCAGCAAGGTTATCATTCAGAATAGGAGATTAAGTCTCCCAAACAAACAAACATTGAAAGAGTTCATGACCACTACACCAGCCCTGAAAGAAATATTAAAGGGGACTCTATGAGTGGATAAGAGAGACCAAAAGGAACAGTATAAAAGTAGGACACAAAAGTGTAAAAATGAATATCTCTGTAAAAAGTCAGTTAAAGAACTGGATATAAAATATAACAACATGTACCTAAAATGTGAAGAGCAGAGGACTAAAGAATGGGATCAGACTGAAAGGACCATCAACTTAACATAGACTGCTTTATGCAGAAAAGCTTATACATAAACATAATTGTAACCATTTATCAAAAACCACTAAAAAACATGCAAAGAATAAAGAGAAAGAAATCCAAATACATCACTAAAAAAAAATCAGAAAAAAAGCACCCAAATACATAAAACAGTTAAACATAAAGGGACTAATCAATAATAATATAATAATAGTAAGGGACTTTAACACCCCTCATATCAATGGACAGATCAATCTAAAGAGAAAATCAACAAGCAAATAATGTCTTTGAATGACACACTGGAACAGATGAGTTTAACAGATATATTCAGAACATTCTACCCTAAAACAACAGAATACATATTCTTTTCAAGTGTACATAGAACATTCTCCAGTGCAGATCACATATTAGCTCACAAAACCAGCCCCAACAAATTCAAAAAAGATCAAAGCCATACCATGCATCTTTTCTGACCACAAAGCTATAGAAGTCAAAGACTAGAAAAAATCTGCAAAGACCACAAATTCATGAAGGGTAAATAACATGCTACTAAACAACAAATGGGTCAACCAAGGGGGAAAAAAAGAAAAGAAGAAAAAATTAAAAAGTACATGGAAACAGATGAAAATAAAAACATAATGGTCCAAAACCTCTGGAATGCAGCAAAAGAGATTTTAAGAGAGAAGTTTACAGGAATAAAGACTGCCTCAAGAAGCAAGAAAAAAATGTAAAATAAACCACCTAACCTCACACCTAAAGAAGCTAGAACAACCACCAAACCTTAAAACCAGCAAAAGGAAGGAAACAGTGAAGATTAGAGCAGAAATAAACTATTCAGAAACTAAACTTAAATAAATAAATAAATAGATAGATAGATAGATAGATAGATAAAACAGATCAGTGAAACCAGAAGCTGGTTCTCGGGGTGGGGGGGGGGGGGTCAGTAAAATTGATAAACCTCTAGCCAGACTTATCAAGAAAAAAACACACAAGGCTCAAAATCACAAATGAGAGAGAAGAAATAACAACCAACACCAGAGAAATACAAATTATAAGTATTATGAAAAACTATATGCCAATAAATTGGATGAGCTGTAAGAAATGGATAAATTCCTAGAAAATATAAACTACCAAAACAGAAACAGGAAGAAACAGAAAAGCTGAACAGACAAATTACCAGCAAAAAAGATAAATCCATAATCAAAAAACTCCCAAAAAACAATAGTCCAGGACCAGATGGCTTCAGAGGCAAATTCCACTAAACATTTAAAGAGTTAATGCCTATTCTTCTCAAACTATTCCCGCCTCCCCCCCCAAAAAATAGAAAAGGAAGAAAAACTTCTACATTCATTGTATAAGCATTATCATGAAACCAAAATCAGATAAAGATATCATTAAGGAGGCACCTGGGTGGCCCAGTCGGTTGAGCATCCAACTCAACCTTAGCTCAAATCTTAATCTCAGGGTCCTGAGTTTAAGCCCTGTGTTTAACAAACAAATAAATGATAACAAAAAAAGAGAATTATGAACCAAAATCCCTGATGAACATAGATACAAAATTCCTCAACAAAATACTAGGAAGCCCCTATATCTATAGCAGCAGTATTTACAATAGCCAAGATATGGAAACAACCTAAAGGTCCCCTGATTGATGAATGCAATGAATGGATAAATAAGATGTGATACACACACACACACACACACACACACACACACACCCTATGGAATATCACTCAACAATAAGTAAGAATGAAATCTTGCCATTTGCAGTAAGAAGGACAGAGCTAGAGTATAATACAAAGCAAAAATAAGTCCATCAAGAATGACAAATACTACATAATTTCACTCATATGTGGAATTTGAGAAACAAAACAAACAAGCAAAGGGATAAAAGAGAGAGAAAGGCAAACCAAGGAACAGGCTCTTACAAACCCTTAACTACAGAGAACAAACTGCTGGTCACCAGACGGGAGGTGGGTGGTGGATGGGTGAAAAAGGTGATGGGGATTAAGGAGGGCTCTCACTGTGATGAGCACCTGGGGTTGATCAGAAGTGCTAAATCACAATACTGTACACCTGAAACTAATATATCACTGTGTTAACTAGCTGGAGTTAAAATAAAACTTTAAACAAATTGGAACCATAACGAAGTATTACTGTACACCTATCACAAATGGCTAAACTAGAAAACAGCAACAACAGCAAATGCTAACTAGGAAACAGGTAACACGGACAGCTCATACAGTACTAGTTAGAATGTAAAATAGTACAGCCACCTGGAAAACAGTTTGCAGCTTCTTACCAAGCTAAACATGCAACTATGTAGCTAACTATGTAACTATGACCCAGCAATTATATTCTAGGGCATTTATCCCAGAGAAATAAGGATGTCTTCAAACAAAACCTACACATGAATTATTAGAGCAGCTTTCTTCAAAATAGCCCAAACCTGAAAATAACCCACACATACTTCAACATGTGAACAGTTCAACTGTGGTACATCCAAACTATGGAATACTTCTCAGCATAAAAAAGAACAAATCATTATTATTTTTTAAATATATATATATATATTAGATTTTTAGTTATTTATTTGACAGACAGAGATCACAAGTAGGCAGACAGGCAGGCAGAAAGAGAGAAGAGGAAGGAGGCTCCCTGCCGAGCAGAGAGCCTGATGCGGAACTCGATCCCAGGATCCTGAGATCATGACCTGAGCACTGAGCCACCCAGGTGCCCAAGAACAAATTATTAATAAATGCAACCAACTAGATAAATCTCCGGAGAATTATGCTAACTGAAAAGAGCCAATCCCAAAGTTTCCACACTGGACAATTTATATAACATTTTTAAATGAGAAAAATCATAGAAAAGAAGAACACATTGATTGCTATGGGTTAAGAAGGGGGCAAAAGCAAAGGGAAGGATATGTGGATATGGCTTTAACAGAGCAACATGAGGGACTCTTGTGGTGATATTATGGTTCTCTATTTTGAATGTATCAATGTCAATATTCTGCTTGTGATACTGAACCTCAATTGTGGAAAACTGGGGAAACTGGAAAAAGGGTACGTGGGATCTTTTACTTCTTATACCTGCAAGCAAATCCACATTTATCTCAAAATAAGAAATTCAATTAAAAAAATACAGAAATACATTGTTCTGCAAGTAGTAGCCAATGCAATGAAAATAAGATTTTAAAAATAAGAGCCATGAGAAGTGGAAATAAAATTCTATTTGCAGACATTATACTTGGAAATCCCAGGTGATATATGGAACTGTTGAATTATTATACACTTAAAACTAATATTACATTGCATGTTAACTGGAATTTAAATAAAGACTTACAAAATAAAATAAAAAACTAACTCAAACCATCCAGAAAGAATTTCAAAAAGAATTCAGCAAGGTAACAGGATATAAAATTAACATTTTAAAGTCAGTAGCATCCATTGCACAAAGAAGTTAGAAGTCATAAATAGGATTTAAAAAAAAAAAAAAAAACTCCATTTGCAATAGTGATTTTTAAAATAAATATTTAGGAATAAATACAGCCAAAAATGTTCAAACCTAATTAAAAAAGAAAAAAAGCAACAAAACTGTAAAGCAATCCTGAAACACACATAAATAAACTGGAAAAAGTGGAAAGAGACCCCTGTCATTTGTTATGCTGTCTCAGTTTAATCTTAGTGGCAGTTCTTAAATCAATTTCAAATTTAAGAAAATCCCAATAAAACTGCAATGAATACTTCTATGGAGCTAAAAAAAAAAAAGAGCTAAATTTCATATGAAAAATAAACATCTAAGAATAGCTAGGAAAACACTAAAAAGTAAACAATTCTCAAAACAGAATAGCCTAACCAGGTATTAAAACATGTTACAACGCCTTTATAATTACAAACAAAAAGGAACAGCACAGAAAGTCCAGAATACATATGACTGCATGCAAAAGACTAGTGTATAATAAGGTGGTATCACTGGGGTAAATACATTTAAAAAACTGATTTAGGGGTAATGATAATTATTTGGAAGAAAATAAAATCAGTTCTACCACATCATATACATGAATAAATTTCAAATGGATTAGAGATGTTAATGCAAACATAAAATTCTAAAGTGTGAATTCACCTATAGCCTGGATGCAGAAAAAGATTCTCTAACTATGGTCCAAAATTCCAGGCATGAGACTGTAAATCTGACTCAAAACAGGAGAAAATATTTGTAAATCTATCAGATGGATAATACTATAATTCAAAAGTAAGTCCTAGAACAGAACAAAATTAATTGTTGCTTTCAAGAAACATATATAAAACATATATAAAAACATATATAAAACACATATAAAACATATATAAAAATTATCAAATATGAGGACATAGAAAGTTTGATAGTGTAAAGATAGGGAAAAGATGTACTAGGCAAACATTAACCAAAATAGTCCCACCGGACAAGCTAGATCTTAAGTCCAAATGAATTTACTAAAGCAGAAGATAAACACGAAAACTTGAGGGAATTATAATTCATATTTGTAGGCATGCATAATAATACAGCCTAAAAATTCATTAATATAAGGAAAGGAGAAATTTTAACAGATAATTCTCAGTAACTAAGAACGACATACAAAAAGATCAGGACAGCAACAGAAAAACTGAAGGAAATTAAAAAATATGCCCTAATCAGTAAATAGGCAATAATTCTACTAATAAGAAAATACACAATTTTTTTTTTTTAAGATCTATATACACCACACTTACAAAGCTTGGCCTTCTATATGCTGGACCATAGAGCTGTCCCTACAAAAGTTAAAGGACTGGAACTGTTCAAAATATGCTCACTGAGCAAAGGACTATAATAAAATTACACTAGAATACAGTAACAGAAGGATAAAACTAAAACAAAAAACAAAGAACACTCTTGCTTGGAAGTTTCAAGATGAACTTCTGAATAATCCATGGGTCACAGAAGATACTATGACGGAGATCAGAAAACATCCTTTATTGAACAATAATAATAATAATCCATGAAACTTACGAGACACAGTTAAAGTTGTGCTTAGAGAAAAATGTATAACCATATATGGACATAATAAGGGAAAAAAAGAATAAAAACAAATGATGTAAGCAGCCACCTTAAGAATTCATTAAAAAATGACCAGCAAATAAAATCCAAAGAGAGGAAGAAAATACTTCAAGCAAAAGTTAATAATTAAAAAATAAACAAGAGAAAAGGCAGTAAAACAAAGTTAATTTTTTTAGGGTACTATTTAATTTATTTTAACATCTTTTAACTTGAAAAAATAAAGCTTATCTGCTCTACTATTTTTAAATTTTGTCATATACTTTATTGCACTTTCTTCAGGAAACTTTTGTTCTGTAACTAATAATGACATATTTTCTTTTTTATATAATTTTCTTATGTTAATAGTTTGAAAAAACTTAAAAATTTGATGAATCCTAGAATGGGAGAACCCAGAAATAAACCCACACTTCTACAGTCAATTAACCTATGACAAAGGAGGCAAGAATACACAATGGGGAAAAGATAGTGTCTTTAATGAACAGTGTTGGGAAAACTGGACAAGTACATGCAAAAGAATGGAACTGGATCACTTTTTTTTTTTAAAGATTTTATTTATTTATTTGACAGAGAAAGAGAGAGATCACAAGTAGGCAGAGAGGCAGGCAGAGAGATAAAGGGAAGCAAGCTCCCCGCTGAGCAGAGAGCCTGATGTGGGGCTCAATCCCAGGACCCTGAGACCATGACCTGAGCCGAAGGCCTAACACACTGAGACACCCAGGTGCCCCAATGGATCACTTTCTTACACCATACACAAAAATAAATTCAAAATGGAACAACCACCTAAATGTGAGAATGAAACCATAAAACTCCTAAAAAGAAAACATAAGCAGTGATTTCTTTGACATCAGCTAGCTGTAGAAACATTTTTCTAAATGGGTCTTACAAAAGGGAAACAAAAGCAAAAATAAACTACTGAGAGGGACTACACCAAAATAAAAAGCTTTTGCACAGAGAAGGAAACTATCAACAAACCCAGCAACCTACTGAATGGGAGAAGATATCCACAAATGATACATTCAATAAGGAGTCAATATATAAAATATATAAATAACTTATACAACACCAAAAAACAAATAATCCAATTTTTTAAATGGGCACAGCACTGAACAGCCATTTTCCAAAAACAACAGGTGGCCAACAAATGCTCTGTATCACTCATCATCAGGGAAATGCAAATCAAAACCACACTGAGCTATCACCCCATACCTGTAAGAACAGCTTAATTCAAAAACAAAAGAAATAACCAGTGTTGGCAAAGATGTGGAGTAAAAGAACACTCATGGGCTGTTGATTAAGAATGTAAATTGCTACAGTCACTACGGAAAAGAGTACAGAAGTTCCTCAAAAAATTAAAAATTATCAAATTTGATAATTTTATAAAATTATCAAATTTGAATTCTAGAATTATCAAATGAGCCAATAATTCCAGTACTTACCCAAAGAAAACAAAAATAATTAATTTGAAAAAATATATGCATTCCTATATTTACTGTGGTACTATTTACAATGGCCAAGATATGGAAATAACCCAGTGTGTATCCACAGATGAATGGATAAAGAATTTGTGGTCTGTGTGTGTATGTGTGTGTGTGTGTATACATATGTATGCATATTATATATTTATAGTCATAAAAAAGAATAAGATCTTGCCATCTGCAACAACATGGATGGGCCCAGAAGGTATAATGCTAAGTGAAATATGTAAAGACAAATAACATGTGATTTCACTTGTATGTGGAATATAAGAAACAAAACAAGAAAATGAGACAAACCAAAAATCAGACTCAAATACAGAAAACAGACTTGTGATTATGGGGGGGGATTAAGGGGGGGAAGATGGGTGAAATAGAATAAAGGGGATTATGAATACATTTACCATGATGAGCACTGAGAAATACACAGGAATGTTGAGTCATTATAGTGTACATTTAAAACTAATATAATACTACATGTTAATTATACTTCAGTTAAAAAAATTGATGAATCCTTGGTGAGACTGATCAAGAAAAATGGAGGAACTTCAAATAACTACTACTTTAAAAAAAGTAAGGTGTTAGATCTTGTGAATCGATTTAAAAAATTAAATTAAATGAATAAACGCCTGGCACATACAAAATTAGAAAATCCAATGTCAAGTCTCTCCACATTGATTCGTAAAGCCAATAAAATCCCAATCAAAATCTTAGTAATTTTGGGCGCCTGGGTGGCTCAGTGGGTTAAGCCGCTGCCTTCGGCTCAGGTCATGATCTCAGGGTCCTGGGGTCGAGTCCCGCATCGGGCTCTCTGCTCGGCAGGGAGCCTGCTTCCCTCTCTCTCTCTCTGCCTGCTTCTCTATCTACTTGTGATTTCTCTCTGTCAAATAAATAAATAAAATTAAAAAAAAAAAATCTTAGTAATTTTTATTTTTTAGAAATAGGCGAGATGCAGGGCCCCTGGGTGGCACAGTCTGTTAAGCGTCTGCCTTCCGCTCAAGGCTCAGGGCATGATCCCAGCAACCTAGGATCAAGTCCCGAGTCTGGCTCCCTGTTCAAAGTGAGTCGGCTGCTCTCTCCACCCCTGCCCCCACTCATTCGCACAATCTCTCTCTCAAATAAATACATAAAATCTTAAAAAAAATAAAAAAAGAAATAGGCAAGATGATTCAAAAAATTCATGGATATACACATGGTCAATATTAGCCAACACACTAGATTGAAAAAGTAATCTGATATTAAGACTTAATTTAAGCACCAGTAATAGACAGTATAGTGTTGGTTAAGGATAAACAAACAATGGAATGGAAGAGAGAATTCAAAAGATGCATGCACATATGGGCACTTCATTAGGACAATACCCTAAAGAGCAGCGAAAAAAGGAAAGCCTTTTCTTTCTTTTATTGAAGAATAATTGACAAACCACATTGTATTAGTTTCAGGCATACAACGCAATGACTTGATATTCATATAAATTATGAAATAGTCACCACAATAAGTCTAGTTACCATCTTTCACCATACAAGGTTGTCATAATATACTGACTATATTCCCCATGCTGTATATCACATCCTCATGTCTTATTTATTTTATTAAAAGAAGAAGTTAAAATCTTTTTATTTGGTCAACTGAATGACCATGAAAAATAAGAACAAAAACAAAAAACTTCACACTGTATATACCACACATAAAAATAAATTCCAGATTTAAGACTTAAATGTAAAACTAAATAAGAGCTTCTAAGAGGTTTGTTCATGGTGTTGGGATAAGCAACAATTTTTTTACAAAGACACAAAAAGCACTAGCCACAAACAAAAGCCTACATTAAAATTAGGAAGCCTTGAACTTCAAAAGACACCCTTATAAAAGCAAAAAAACAAGCCAGTGAGTGGAAGAAGATACTTAAAATACAAATTAATAGACAAAGGGCTTATAACCAGAATACAGTTTTTTTAAAAATACTAAAACCTTAAAAACTGCTACAAATCATTAAGAAACAGACCTCCTAATATAAAAAAATATACAAGAGATTTAAACAGACACTTCATAAAAGAGATATCCAAATGGCCAATAAAGGCATGAAAATGTGCTCAAGCCAACAACAGGAATAAAATAAAAACCCAAATAGATATCCATCTAAATGGTTAAGTTAAAATAACTGATATCAAATGTTGGTAGGGATGTGGAGTGCAGAAAACTCTCACACATCTCTAGTGGGAATTTAAATGAGTATAAAACATTTTGGAAAATAGTATGGCATTAATTTGAACATACTCATATTCTGTAACACAGCAATTTTACCCCTAAGTGTGTACACAAAAGAAAGGGATGCCAAAACATAGCCAAACCACACATGAAGGAAAAAGTGTTTAGTACCATTCTTTGTAATGCCCAAAAGGGAAACAACCCAGCTGACCATCAATAACATTGACAAAATAAGTAAATAATGTAGATAATAAATTGTGGTATATTTATATTATAATGTTCAATAACTACAGTAACATGAGAAAAAATAAATGAATCTCACAATGTTATGCAGAAGAAGCCACGTAAAAAAGGTTATATCTAATGAGTCCATTTGCATGAAGTTCAAAAAAGGCAAAACTAATCTATGGACTTAGAAGTCAGTAGAGTGACTACCTTTGGCCATCTACCACATACGTGAAGAACTGAAAAAAGGTAATGATTGTGAGGAATATGAGCAAGGAGTCAAGGGTATCCTTAATATTCTATTTCTAGACCTCAGTAGTGTTTAAAGGGGTATGTTCATTATCTGATAATTCATTGAGAGACACACTTATGACTTCTGCATTTATCCATCATATGGAGCACCCAGGTGGCTTAGTTAAATGTCTGCCTTTGCCTCGGGTCATAATCAGAGGGTTCTGGGATCAAGTCCCACATCGGGTTTCCTGCTCAGTGAGGAGTCTGTTTCTCTCTCTCCCTCTGTCCCTCCCCCTGCTTGTGCTCTCTCTCCCAAATAAATAAATAAAATCTTTTTTAAAAAAATCTATTATCTGATATGAATAAAAAGCTTTAACTAAATAAAAGAAGTTCATCTATCTTTACTTATTGATTTGAGACTCATCTTTCTGAAATATTTTCCTAGGTACCAGGCTCAGTTTAATTTTGAAAGCACAACTAATTAAAATTTAAATCGATCCTTCATTAAACACATATCAAAATACCAAGCATTTTAAGCTAAGTCTTGACATGGCTACAATGCCAACAGTGAGATAACAAATCCTATCTCATACTCTTGGGGTTCTTTTTCTTTTTTAATGACTTTATTGAGACATACTTTACATATTATAAAACTCACCCATATTTGTACAATTTTCAATGATTTTTTAGCAAATTTACCAAGTTGTACAACCACCACTACAAATCCATTTTAGATCATTTTCATTATCCCAAAAAAGCCCTCATATTCATTTACTATTAATTACCACCCCTCCTTCCACCTTAGGCAATCACTAATCTATTTTATGTCTTCATAGATTTGTCTTTTCTGAACATTTCAAATAAATGAAATCATATAGTATGGGATCTCTTATAACTGGGTTTCTTTTACTTAGCATAACTCATCCAAATCAGTAGCTTGTACCTGCATTATCACTAAGTAATATATCATTACATGGATATGCCGTATTTTTTAATCCATTTATTAGCTGGTAGACATTTGGGTTGCTTCTACCTTTAGGCTATTATAAATAATGCTGTTGAAAACATTCATGTGCAACTCTTTGTACAGATATATGTTTTCATTTCTCTTGAGTAAATCCCTATGGATGGAATTAATGGTTCATTGGTAAATTTATGTTTAACTTTCTTGGTAATTAATACATATTCAATTAGACAGATACACAGACTTACAAAATCTAAGTAGAAAGCAAGAATGGTGGTCATGAAGGATTTATAGAAAATTTAAGACCTGAGTTTAATATTAAAATGTCAAAAGATTTGAGTATCAGTAATAGGTGTGCTTTTAGTAAAAGCAAGTATTTCAAATTAATGTTTGATGCAAAGCATCCAACTTCTAGTTAAAGCAACAGATTCTGCACAGCTAGAAAAATACACCTAAACTGAAGGACTGAGTTATGAGCAAATGGTCCATATTCCCTAGCAGCACCAATCGCACATATGTAAATATCAGAATGTTAAAATAACCATAATTTTCAAATAAAAACTAACCATTTCTAACATAAAAAAATAGATTAGGGGCGCCTAAGTGGCTCAGTGGGTTAAGCCGCTGCCTTCGGCTCAGGTCGTGATCTCGGGGTCCTGGGATCGAGTCCCGCATCGGGCTCTCTGCTCGGCAGGGAGCCTGCTTCCCTCTCTCTCTCTCTGCCTGCCTATCTGCCTACTTGTGATCTCTCTCTGTCAAATAAATAAATAAAATCTTAAAAAAAATAGATTAAAAATCCTACAGATGAATATTGAATAATTATGTTTAATTTTAGGAACTTTTTCAATGGCTCAAAAACTCATTCCCTGGATTAGAATATAAATACACATATGCTAACTAACCTTTTTAACCTAGAGTGGTCAACTAAATCAATGAACTATCAAGTTAACTCGAAGTTTGGAAGAGAGATGTACTGCTAACATATTCCTTTCCCTTTAACATCTCACTCAATATAACATGCCAAAGTTGTTCTTCAAAAAATTTTCTTCAAAACTGCATGAAAAAATACTGTTATCTTCATTACTTATTTTTCCCAGTTAAGCACAATAGGAAATATATCAATGCCTATTTGAGTGGCAAAGTACAATAAACACATAATAAAAAGATAACTACTTCAGTTGATAGTAAAATCATGAACAGTTAAAACAATTCTCCTTCATAGGTTTTAGCAGTTTCATTAAGATATAGCTAGATGCCATTTTGTTTAAGTTTATCCTATTTGGGATTAACTGAGCTTCTTATTTCTAAAAATGTCTGTCATCAAATTTAATCAATTTCTGTCCATTACTTCCTGAAATATGTTTTCTAACCTATTCTCTCTCTTTTTCATTCTAGGATGCTAATTACATGCATCATAGATATTTTGTTACTGTTCCATATGTTCCTGACTTTTCACTCACTGTTTTTAATATTTTTCCTCATTATTTTTCAGACTGGATTTTTAATGTATCTTCAAGTTCAAGGACTCTTTGTCATTTCCATCCATTCAGTACATTTTTATTTCAGATAATGTATTTTTCGTTTGTGAAATTTCCATTAACTTTCTTTTCTAGTTTCTATTCTCTGCCCAGAAGTTCTATCTTTCTGTTCATTGCAAAAGGGTTTACCTTTACCTCATGTGCTTTGTTATAACAGCCATTTTAAAGTCTTCATCTGACTTTAAGTCCAACATCTGGTTCATTTTGTAGTTGGCATGTTGTCTTTTCCCTTAAATACTGGTCAGTTTGTCTTTTCCCTTAAATGTTGGTCAGAACAAATTCTGGTTCTTTGTATTCTGAGTACTTTTGGCTTGTATCCTGGACATTTTGAATATGATGTTATAAGACTCTAGGTCTTGTTAAAGTTCTCTGTAGATTGATTTTGTTGTTTTGTAGGAAACCAACCTGGTTGGGTTTAAATCAAAAGTTCTGCCTCACTTTCTGTGGGTTGTAGTTCACATGTCAGTTCAGTTTTCAAAGCTTTTGTTATGTTGCTCATAGTCTGTGTGCTTATGCACAGCTCAGAGGTCAGCCCAGGCCTTGTAGCAGTCAGACACTCAATGAGAGGACCTCTTTCTCTAGTCTCTTTTTTCTGGGATTATCGCCATACTCTCCAGCTCACGAAACTTCTTTCTCCAGGCCTCTGGAGGGAAATATGGGGGTGTTCTTGGAGTTTCAGCTGCTTCTGCAGCCCTCATGCAGTTCTACCTGAATAGGATGTCTCTAAAAGCCAACAAAGCAATGAGAGAAAAGAAGAATAAAAAGTAACAGGGAATCCACAATCCACGTCTGGGGGGTGTCCTCAAGGCAGGGCCAAGAGGAAAAAAAAAAGAGGGGGGAATGAAAACAAAAAACAAGTATTCCTCCTACTTCTCTGACTCACAGGGTCTCCTTTTCCTTTCTTTTAGTCAGACATATGAGGCCTCCTAAGAGCTTTTGTTGCCCACAACACAATTCTGCAAAGAGGACTTGTCTGGGTAAAATTTGGGAGAGTAAAGAGGAAATAAAAATGGGCAACTCTGAGCACATGGGTCACTTCATGTTTGGACTCTCCTCCCCCATCTACCTGTCATTGTTTCTGAGCCATGAAGTGGCTTCTTTTAGCATTTTGTTCAGAGGTTTAGTTCTATCAGTGAGACAGGCTAAATGGACCTTATCTTTTAAAGCATGATACACTATATACCCTTCAAGCACCGTAAGTCCAAAGGACTTGTATAAGCAATTCATACCCCATACGTTGTTCCAAATATATATATATATATATATATATATATATATATTCACACACACACAATTTTTTATCTTTAGTGTGTGTGTGTGTGTGTGTGTGTGTGTGTGTGTATGCTAAACATAAAAATTTTATACAGAGAACAAGTAAGAACAAAGGAAAAGAAAAAGAAAACAGAACCAGGAAAAAGGTTAATATGAAAACAAGACATAAGTTGCTATTATTTGTTAGATTTAGACCAAAGTCTGGCTTCAAGATTCCCAACAGCTACCTTAAAAGAAGAACATAATGTTCACAGAATAAAAATAAACCAGGTTATCAAACCAGACACAACTATCTCTGACCCTAAAATCACTGTTAAAATAAACCCTCTAATAAAGGTCAGGAACACGGCAGGGATGTCCATTATCACCACTGCTATTCAACATAGTACTAGAAGTCCTAGCCTCAGCAATCAGACAACAAAAGGAAATTAAAGGCATCCAAATCGGCAAAGAAGAAGTCAAATTATCACTCTTCGCAGATGATATGATACTATATGTGGAAAACCCAAAAGACTCCACTCCAAAACTGCTAGAACTTGTACAGGAATTCAGTAAAGTGTCAGGATATAAAATCAATGCACAGAAATCAGTTGCATTTCTCTACACCAACAACAAGACAGAAGAAAGATAAATTAAGGAGTCCATCCCATTTACAATTGCACCCAAAACCATAAGATAACTAGGAATAAACCTAACCAAAGAGGCTAAGAATCTACACTCAGAAAACTATAAAGTACTCATGAAAGAAATTGAGGAAGACACAAAGAAACGGAAAAATGTTCCATGCTCCTGGGTTGGAAGAAAAAACATTGTGAAAATGTCTATGCTACCTAAAGCAATCTACACATTTAATGCAATTCCTATCAAAGTACCATCCATCTTTTTCAAAGAAATGGAACAAATAATTCTAAAATTTATATGGAACCAGAAAAGACCTCGATTAGCCAAAGGGATATTGAAAAAGAAAGCCAACGTTGGTGGCATCACAATTCCGGACTTCAAGCTCTATTACAAAGCTGTCATCATCAAGACAGCATGGTACTGGCACAAAAACAGACACATAGATCAATGGAACAGAATAGAGAGCCCAGAAATAGACCCTCAACTCTACAGTCAACTAGTCTTCGACAAAGCAGGAAAGAATGTCCAATGGAAAAAAGACAGCCTCTTCAATAAATGGTGTTGAGAAAATTGGACAGCCACATGCAGAAAAATGAAGTTGGACCATTTCCTTACATCACACACGAAAATAGACTCAAAATGGATGAAGGACCTCAATGTGCGAAAGGAATCCATCAAAATCCTTGAGGAGAACACAGGCAGCAACCTCTTCGACCTCAGCCATAGCAACATCTTCCTAGGAACATCGCGAAAGACAAGGGAAGCAAGGGCAAAAATGAACTATTGGGATTTCATCAAGATCAAAAGCTTTTGCACAGCAAAGGAAACAGTTAACAAAATCAAAAGACAACTGACAGACTGGGAGAAGATATTTGCAAACGACCTATCAGATAAAGGACTAGTGTCCAAAATCTATAAAGAACTTAGCAAACTCAACACCCAAAGAACAAATAATCCATTCAAGAAATGGGAAGACGACATGAACAGACATTTCTGCAAAGAAGACATCCAGATGGCCAACAGACACATGAAAAAGTGCTCCATATCACTCGGCATCAGGGAAATACAAATCAAAACCACAATGAGATATCACCTCACACCAGTCAGAATGGCTAAAATCAACAAGTCAGGAAATGACAGATGCTGGCGAGGATGCGGAGAAAGGGGAACCCTCCTACACTGTTGGTGGGAATGCAAGCTGGTGCAACCACTCTGGAAAATAGCATGCAGGTTCCTCAAAATGTTGAAAATAGAACTGCCCTATGACCCAGCAATTGCACTACTGGGTATTTACCCTAAAGATACAAATGTAGTGATCCAAAGGGGCACGTGCACCCGAATGTTTATAGCAGCAATGTCCACAATAGCCAAACTATGGAAAGAACCTAGATGTCCATCAACAGATGAATGGATCAAGAAGATGTGGTATATATACACAATGGAATACTATGCAGCCATCAAAAGAAATGAAATCTTGCCATTTGAGACAACATGGATGGAACTAGAGCGTATCATGCTTAGCGAAATAAGTCAAGCAGAGAAAGACAACTATCATATGATCTCCCTGTTATGAGGAAGTGGTGATGCAACATGGGGGCTTAAGTGGGTAGGAGAAGAATCAATGAAACAAGATGGGATTGGGAGGGAGACAAACCATAAGTGACTGTTAATCTCACAAAACAAACTGAGGGTTGCTGGGGGGAGGGGGGATGGGAGAAGGGGGATGGGGTTATGGACATTGGGGAGGGTATGTGCTTTGGTGAGTGCTGTGAAGTGTGTAAACCTGGCGATTCACAGACCTGTACTCCTGGGGATAAAAATATATGGTTATAAAAAATTAAAAATTAAAAAAAAATAAATAAATCCTCTAAAAAATTTCACAGGGTAGTTTGCAATAACTACCCTAAATACAGGCAACAAGACAAAACAATCAGTAAAATCAGTTCCAGAGAAGGTTCATATGATGGGTCCAGATAGAAGATTCAGGTTTAATTAAGAGGTGAAACTTAAACTAAAAAGGAAATAGATACACTATATATCCTTTAATAATCCACCCATATTATTATTCTTGGCAAAGCTTTTAAAGGTTCTGTATAGCAGTGAGTTTGAGATTACATCCTGTGACAAGTAGCTGTTGGACAACTATTTAATGTGGCTACTGTAGATACAGAGATCTGTATTGTAACGGTCAAACCAGGTGGGGACAGAAGCAGCATTCTCTTCCAAGAAATTGAGGACCCTAATAAGAAAGACTAGAGTCTAAACAGAAGGAATAAATCCACCCCATTCATTAGGTAAACCAAGAGAAGCACCTGGAACTAGAGCCAAGATTTCTTTCAAAAATGTAATTTTGAATCTGTGATAATATTAAAAAAAAAAAGATAAAACAGAAAAATGTGGAAAAAATGGTAGCAATATTTTTACTCTAGTTTAAAGAAAATATATTCAAATGATATTAGCTATACAAAAAAATCAATAAAGCACTTCAAAATATTTTTAAGCAATGCTAATTACTTGATATATAGCCTCCAACATAAAATTAATAAACTACATACAAGATGTATATCCAAAAAACTAAATGTAGTTATTACCTAGATGACAAATCCTGAGGCACTTGTACCAAAAATGTTAGTCAAAATTGCAAATGTTGAAACTTAATTGAATACTAATCAACTTATAACATTAAACCCTTTCAACTATGTCCATCATTTTAATAAAATATTTATGAAAAAAGTTTGCCAAAGTTTAAAATAAACCTATAAATAAAAACAATGAAAATCACTAAGATGGTTTAATACGAATACCAAAATTACAGCAATTAAATCACATGGAAAACCACTCTTGTTCTCTTAAAAGTTCACTTCAGTGTTATACCAGCTAACTCAAAACTCAGAAGTTTAAAACAAGAAACATTATTATTTCTCACAATTCTGTGGACCAGCTAAGAATTTTATCTGGTCTCAGCTGGCAACTAATGTCAGTAGTTAACAAGATGATCTGAGACACCTGATAGCTTAGGTGTGGGTAGATGGCCTAGGACAATAGTAAATTTTTTCTTAATGGGATAGTAAAAATTTTTTGTCTTGCACGACATGCGGTTTCTTTAGAAACTACTAAACTATACCATGTTACAGGAAATCAACCACAGACAACACATAAACAAATGAGTTTGTCTGTGTTCCAATAAAAGTTTAATCATAACAATAAGCAGCAAGCCAGTAAACTAGTTTGCTAACACCTAGTCTAAGACAGCTTCACTCACCTGTCTGACAGTAGGTAGGTTGATAGGTTTAGGGGAAATCAGCTGGAATGTTTCATCTCTGCTCCAAGAGTTTATCTTCCAGTAGGCTAACCAGGGTTTCTTTACATAGTTGTATCACAGTTTGAGGCCAAAGCCCAATTTGCATGGCAGCCTTGATTATGTCTACATACTTCAAGAAAACTAAAATAGGGGCAGCTAGGTGGCTCAGTTGGTTAAGCATCCAACTCTCAATTTCGGCTGGGGTTGTAATCTCAGGTTGTGGGATCTAGCCAGCATCAGACTCCCCGCTCAGTGTGGAGTCCATTTGAGGTTCTCTCTCTCTTCCTCTGCCTGGGACCCTCCCCCTGCTCTCTCTCTCTCCCCCTCTTTCAAAATTAAAACAACAAACAAAACTAAACTAAATAGGAATTCTACAGTAATATTTTCCTTCTCATGTTATAATTAGCAAATATTAATACATCTATAGGAGTAAAATAGTAGAACTACATTTCATGGGGTACCTCAGATTTTTTAGAAGATTTTATTTATTTATTTGAGAGAGAGAGTGCACAAGCAAGGGGGAGGGGCAGAGGGAGAAGCAGACTCCCTACTGAGCAGGAAGCCAGATGAGGTACTTGATCCCAGGACCCTGGAATCATGACCTGAGCCAAAGGCAGATACTTAACCAACTGAGTCACCCAGGTGCCTTTGATATGCAGATTTAAAGCCCAACAATATAACATTAATAGAATGTCCCATTTTTTTCTAGAGCACTGTTAATAACACTTTCATAAACACATTCTTTACAAAACTACTAAAAATAAAAAGGATTTACTTAAAGTGAAGCCATTAAGTTTTGCCCAGTAAATGATACTTATTCATGATCTAAAATTTCAATTGCAGTTTACAAAGTCAAAAGATTAGAACGACTGTGTCAACTTGGTCAATGTACAGTACAAAATTCCAATTACATAAAAAGAGATTTCTATCCCAACCTTTAAATTATTTTTTCCATGCTTTAAAAGCAGATTAGGATTTCTGAATAAACAAAGACAAAAACTCTCTTAAGATACAGGCTAAGTTTGTAGAATTTGATATATTATTGTAAACAAGCAATCCATTTACTAAAAGCTTCATGCTTCCTCTTAAAATATATGTTAAAAATACTCAAAAGGCATTATCAAAAACTAAAAAGAAGTTCACACTTCTAGCAGGGGACAGGTTGATTGATTTGAGAGACTAAGTAGTCCAATCTATTGTTTCTAAATACTGAAACAATAGACTAAAATCCACAGTAATTAAGTCAATTTCTAAGAAATATGCACTGCCTGATTGACATTTAAACCCCCAAATTCCTGAATAATGAAACCGTTAAGGGAACTAAATACACACATCTAGTTTCAATAAAGTTAGCAATACCTTAAAATATTCTGCATAAATAATTTTAACCTTAAGCATTAACATTAAGGAAATGATTAAAACCACATTTTTCATAACAAAGGGGTATAATTGACCTTTATTTTATTAGCTTACAATTTGCTTCACCACTGTTTTCTTAAACCACTCAAATGGCATATATACCTTGACAACATCCCACAGATGGTTATGATTAAGTGTAACAAGACAACAAGCTCATTGAAAACCTTTACAGATGCTTAGCTAATGGGATGTCACATTAAATCTGATAAAAGATTTAAAAACTTTTTATCAGTTATATTGTAAACAAAGATACATCATTTGAAATTGACATTCAAACATTTCTAAATTAATTCCATAAAAGCACTAGTTAGTAACATACCTATTTAAGAACAGTTTTAATAACGAATGTAGACATTACACAGCTTATCCCCATCACACAACTTGCTTGCAGCATGTGCCTTTGTGGTGGGGGGGTGGAATATATACATATATATTTTTTGCTTTCAACATCTTAGATATAGATGTTTCTAAACTACAAAACTCTGGTAAATGTCAGGATTCAGTTTGACTACTTCTTACTTCCTCTCTTAATGCTTAATGACTAATTCCTCAGAGATGTCCTTAAAAGCCCTAAAGTGTTGTCCTTGGGTAGAAACTTTCACCAGCAATCAATCAGGAGCAAATTAGGATGGTTGTGTTGAAATGTACTACACTGTTTAAGCTAACAAATGAATGAAAAAAGGTAGTATATCGGAACATATGCCACTACACTGAAGTCGCTAAAAGGGTCTGTTGGAAGAATATTTGGTTTCCAGTGGAGCAAATATGGAATAAGAAGGGACAGTGATAAAAGAATACCGAAGTCATATGGAAATCCAAATATAGTGACAGATACAATTATTTTACTAATTGCTAATGAACACAGTCAAGTGGCTTCAAAAAGCAAAACTTTGCTTGGACTACTTCAGGTTTTGACCTCTGCATAAGCAAATGCATTTAAACTGAAGCCCACCAAAATTGATTAACGGCGCCAGCCAAGGCCAGCATGTAGTTGAAGCTTTTTCCATCTATCACATGGCCCCAAGGATAGTTAAATGAACCTTAAAATGGCTACAAACAGCTCAATGACTACACAGAGTCCTGCCAATTAGAAATAATTAGGCAGTCATTTTGGTGGTAAGTCTTTTTAAGTGCATACATAACGATGCAATGATGCTTATTAACGATCTCATATGAGCTATGCTCAAACAGCCTGAAATAATTATGCAACTATCACAAAGCCTTGCTCATCTCTGTACTTCACCTTAATGCATTTAAAAATCCACTTCATTACCTCCAGTAATTAATCCTCCATTAATTGCAGGAAAAGCTCAGTTTACCAAGCTTCGTTTCTAATTATCTTATAAATAGTTATGGTTCTAATTAATGTGTTCATTAAGATGAATATCTTTCTCAAAGCCATGCTCAGAGCAAAGGTTCCACTTATTCTCTCAAAAGCCTAACTAGCCATAAGGTGAGGCCATTTTGGTTGCATTTGCTTTTATTTTAGTATACTCAACCTCCTAATTGGCATTTAAAATCTAATTTAGAGAAACTTCAAGAAGGCTATATAGGGGAAACAGGGGCAAAAAGATATTTTCAAACTCTTCTCCAATCAATAATCTTAAAATCTTAATAGGAAAACTTTAGTGCATCTTTTTTGATAAAAAATCGACTAATATACTTAAGGACTATATTCAAGTGAATTTAAATTCCATACAAACTTAACTTTTGCCCCTTCTCAATTAAAAAATAAGACAAGAAAGATTAAACGTGCTATTAAAACAAATGCATTTAAATTTATATTAGGTTACCTAGCTAAATTGCCACTATGAAACAATTATTCAATATAAGTCATCAGCCATGAAAGAAAAAACTTCCACATATCCTAGGATCACCAATTTGTCATATCATTTTGGAGGCATAGCTATTGTATGTGCTTTTTAAAAACAGGAACCTAATTCTGTGCTACAAAATATACAGCACTTAAACACTGTATGTGATCACAATACAAAATAGGATGCAAAATAATTTTTATAAACATGAGTATGTTTGTGTAAATAGTTTAGAAACACAAAAAAAGTATTCTTAATTTTTAAAAAATGAATTTTATGTTCCATGAACAAAACAACAAAAACAGTTTGGGCAACAAGTAAGTAAAATCCTTTAATAAAAAAGAATAGTTATTAGTATAATAGTCCTGACAGTTAATAATAAAGCTATAGTTCCACATATGATAGATGTCTCCTGCTTCTCTGTAATTTGCGATTGCTCGTTAATCTTTCCCCTTGTCTTCTGGAAGATAAGCCCACATAAAAACAGTTTCATTTATGAATTAAAAAAAAAATACTCATTCTATAAGCAAAATGCTTTTCAAAAAAGTTTCTTCCTAGAGAATTATGGTAAGCATTAATTTCTAGCATTAATTTCCACTAGCAGAAGTTTCACAAGAATAAACTCAAAAACATGCTTTATACAAAACCAGTGACCTTGTGTTCCCACATTTAAATTTCTGATTATAGAGACTAATTAAATAAGATTTGCTAGAAGGGTATATAGAAACTTACAATGAGGGAAGATTTCATATTTTATAGCAACATTCATTCATTCTTCCTTCTATGTTCTTGGTACTTTTCAAGGTGCTGAAGTTACAGTGGTAAATAAGATAGGCATAGCCTCTGCCATAATGAAATTAAGAGTCTAATTTTTTAAATTAAGCACTCCTAATAACTTAAAAGAAACATTGCTACAATACAGAAACAGGCTGGTTTTAGCTATAGTTTTTAATTACTATAATGTAAGTTGACATCAAGTACTCCTTAACATCTAGAGTGCCAGTCCCCTAATATATGCACAAGTTCCTTGACAGAAGACATATTGACCCATGCATCTGTGTATTGCTGAGGAAAACATAACAGAGGCACCAAGTTGCACCATTGTAACAATAATGCACATAATTCAGAGACATAATATGAATACAAATGTATCTATGAGAACATCAGGTTTGATGTACCTATCTTCTAAATTTTAACGACTTTAATGATACCTTACCTACTTGCATAGAATAATGATCGTCAGCCTTGGCTCTGTAACACTCTAAGACGTCTCCAACAATTTAAAAATGAGAATAAAAGTTCTCATGGCAAGACTTATTAGCTCATTTTTATTTAAAAAGTAAATACCATTTCAAGGGGAAAGGGAAAGGAGAGCAAATGGTGATAAGAGGACATAATATTCAAAAGGTTATAAATTATTCTTCCCTTTTTATCTAGAGAAGTTAAAGAATATCATTTCTATTTACCCTGAAAGTGCTCAAATTTTAGAATACTCTCATCATTTACCCTCTCTTCCTTTTTACTTCCCTACCGCACTGAACAATTAAATCTGAATAAAGCCAGTGAATATCTCTGGTAACACAACAAAGCTTCCCATAATTACCTGACCAATATCACAATAATAATGTCCATGTCAGTCCCTCAGAATCCATTCTCTCTTTGGTCTAAAATTTCTTCCTGTGTCAACAGCCTTATCCACTTAAGTAAATTGGAAGCAAGAGTTCGTAACAGGCAATAATGAAAAGCTGAAAAAAGTAAGCAATCCAAAAATCTTAGATTCTAATGAACTGAATTTAAATGGATTCAAATAGTTAACATTCCTAATAAATTTAATTAGGCTCTAAATTGAGAGTTAAGTAAAATGCTAATCCCCCTAACTAACAGATTGGAAGTAATGTAAATTTTTTACCATTACATAGATACTAAAGACAAAAATAAAGGCCGCCCATTACAAAATCATTGATATGCCCTTTCATCACTACAGTTCAAACAGAGGCCAGACTAAAAATATTCTACCAGTAGGCCAGACTAAAAATATTCTGTGAGGAAACTTCTGATATCTACAGCTCATACAGTGCCAACTAATGGTGTTGAGTCCCAGGCACCTTACTTTTAATATCTAAATACTTTTCACAGACATGATTAACTTACAGCATTTAATGAGCCACATAAAACATTAAACAGAAGAGAAAGCTCTGTTTATCCAGTTGTGTTTTCTTCATAAAGTCCATCAAGAGGTGTTGATTATTATTCAGAATATAGTCATTTTCCCCACTCATACCATAGGCAGAGTATTCTCCCTTATCCCTGACTTTGAGTTTAGCCACATGGCTTGCTCTGCCCAATGAAATGCTGGCAGAAGTGACACTGAGCATGAGAATTAAATGTGCTTGGGAAGTTGGGCTTGTTTTCCTTTGTCTAAGAAACACCTCCTTTGATTAGCTGCTGATCCAAGCACGAGGAGAAATATAAGCAGCGGAGCTGATCCCAAGCCCAAGACAAGAGCCAAGCCCAAGGAGCCCAGCTAGAACAGAAGAGACCCAGCTGACTCACAGATGTCTGTGTGAGAAATATACCTTTTGTTGTATGTCACTGAGTTTTGAGATGGTTAGTACAGAAGACTGCTGTGACAACAGCTGACTAATACAAAGACATTATTAGCACCAGAGGATGTTGAGGCTTTGGAGCCAGTCAAAATGGAACAAAGAGGGGAACCTGGGTGGCTCAGTCGGTTAAGCGCCCGGCTCTTGATTTCAGCTCAAGACATGATCTCAGGGTCATAAGAACAAGTCCTACATCAAACTCTGTGCTGGGCAAGGACCTTGCTTAGGATTGTCTCTCTCCATCTCCCCTATACCCCTCTCTAAAAGTATGAAAAAAGAAAAGGAACCAAGAGTAAAACCCAGTAGACAATAAGAGTTCAAAATCTGAAGTGTTAACTCCAGCTCTGGCCATGAGAGCATGATCAAGTTATTTGACCTCTGTAGTCTGTTTCCTTATCTGTTAAGTGAAGGTAAATACAAACTTAAAAGTTAGAAAGGCTGCTGTGGCAACCAAATAAAATAACCTATCACGATAACACAATCCCCTAATTCCTAAAATACAGTAGATACTCAACAAATTTCTTTTTTATCTTTCTTCTTAGCTATAAATCAAGCTATTTTTTTTATTTCAACATACTTCCAGAAAATTTTTTATTACATATGAGTAGGTAACCCCATTTTCTTTAGTAAATTTTAAACACCTGTTAAAAGTAATTCTACAATTATCTATTTCTGTGTCTAAGAACCCTCCTCTTTTTTTTTTGAACCCTCCTCTTTCTTATAGCTCCTACTCATCTTTCCCTTTCCTTTTATAAATCTTAAGTTTTTCATGATGATGCATTTTCCTACAAGAAAAACAGTATGAACAGACTTTTGCTTGTTTAATAAGCAAAATTTCAATATCTTTTCCTTCCATTTTTCTCCATATTTCATCCCTTCCTCAAAAAAGGTGACAAACAGCAATTAAATCATCAACATATATTTCCTCCATTTCAGAAGAACAGAGCAGATTGATCAAATAATACACATAAAGTTATTTGAGCTATTCAGAAGTTGCACTGTACAAATTAAAACTTAGTAGTATGATTTTATTTTTTAAATTTTAATGAGTGAATAGCTTGGGGTAGTGATGATTTCTTTAAAAAAACAGAGGCTTCAGGGAAGGTCAAAGACTCAGACACAGACACAATCATTCATCATAAAAGACTTCAGGGGACGTTTTAATAACTACCTGTGGCAGGATCTCTCTCATATTCATTATAAAATTCCCAAGGCAGACTAGCTTTCTCATTCATACTCACAAACATACAAAATGGAGGCTTCCCACCAAATGTAATGTGAGTAGATGCATTTAAGCACCAGCTGTTTGATCACTGAATTGGTCACCCTAGTTTGCAATGGACAGTATTAAAGCTTTACAGGACCAACATGAACACACATACACACATGTGTGCATATGCTTTCAAAGGGCACTAAACAAAAATTATTGAAGCTATGTCGTATTCATGTTTATTTTTAAATGCTTGGCCACAAAAAATACGATTTAAAAAGACAAACTCATTACTGAGGCTCTCACATTTTTTAAAAGGCTCCAAATTTTTTAGAATTCTCATCAAAAAAAAAAAAAAGTTCTACATATTTGTATTGTATTTTTGTTTAGCTCCTTAGCATGGAGTAACAGAATAATCATTTAACTCTACTGTAGCTTCTCCATTTAAGACACTCTCAAACCCACCAGCTGCATGTCTACTCCTGTTCTACCTATGAAAATGTGCTATTCCCTCACTGAATTCTACTACTCTTCTCCCTAAAACAACAGCCATGATGCAATCATGCTAGGCTTTAAGGGCTTGAAACTGACACTATAGCTTGCCTTCTCTATAAAAATGGGATAAATCATAAGTCCTTCAAATACTGTGAGGAACAAACCAAATGGGTGGGTGAAAGAGTATTTTGTACATAAGCCTAAAGGGCTACACTAATAGTCCTACAATCATTTACTGGTTTTCATGTTCTCCTGCCTTTGACACTGACTCCATTGCTTCAAAAGCCATTCAGATGAACCAAGCTTGCCAGACTGTTTAAACAGCCATCATATTCTGTCCTAAAATTCTCGAGACCATCTGTAATTTGCCCCATGGCTACTTCTTATTTTCAGTTTTGTAGCCCTTCTCAACCATGTATCTTGCTTGGCTCCTAAATCAGGGGACCTGGTTTCGACCTTGTTATCCACACATTCCTTCTTTATACCACTCTAATTTACTACTTGCTGTCTCTGAACTCTGGCTTCAAACCCTGCAACCTCTGGCTGGGCCAGCCAAACCCACAGCTGCACCTTCTAGAACAGACAGATTCTCTGAACTGCTAGCTATTCCTCTAAAGCCAACATTTTTTAATTTCTGTATAAGAACAAAAAGTATAAGACATGGCATTAGGAGAGAGTGCTTTTGAAGCTATTTTTTGTGGGAAGATACCCCTATTTCTAAAAAGCACCCCAAATACTCTCAATGGCTTTGAGAAATACTGATCGAGGTTTCTCATTTCCAGAGTTTTGCAAGCCCAAAGTCAAAGCAGGGAGGGTGGGGAAGAGGCAATTTTGCGTAGAGGTAGTCTAATCTAAGAGAAAAAAAAAAAAAAAAGAGTTCTACAAGCAATGTAGACAGTTTGCTGTCTTAGAGAAACTTCAAAAATGTTTAAAATTTGAATTCTAAATGGAATATGTCTTCTAAAAGTATATTATTATTTTAAGGCAGAGCTATGGATCTATTCACCAAATAGAAGTTAACTGCTACAATGAAGGTAAAGACTTCATATAGCACTTCATCAAGACTTTGAATGCATTTGTACATACTTCGTAACTCACTAAATGAGCAGACTACTCATACTCAATAAATTAGTGTTTCTGAGAGCATTTTTGATAGTCTTAGACACTAAGCTTTTACCTTCTCTTTTGTTTAAATAGAGACGATTAAGGGGTGCTTGAGTGGCTAAGTCGGTAGTGCGGCTGACTCATTTTCAGCTCGAGTCAGACCTCAGGATCATGAGATTGAGCCCCACCCCAGGCTTCATGCTGGGCACAGAGCCTGCTTGGGATTCTCATTCTCCCTCTCCTTCTGCCCCTTCCCCAACTCCCCCCTTAAAAAAAAAAAATAGAGACAGCTAAAAATCAGTAAAATCAAAGTACTAATAATCCAAATACGCATACACACACACACACACACACACACACACACACACACAAAGTACTAATAATCCAAATAGGCTAAAAAAAAAAAATATATATATATATATATATATATATATATATATATCTCACTTTTAAAAAAAGATTTCATTTAAAAAAATTTTTCATTTATTTATTTGAGAGAGAGAGAGAGAGGGAGAGCATGGCAGGGAGGTGAGGAAGGCAGCGGGACAAGCAAATTCCCTGCCAAGAAGGGAGCCCAATATGGCTCCAATCCCAGGACCCTGGTATCATGACTTAAGCTGAAGGCAGATGCTTAACAAACTGAGGTACTCAGGCATCCCTATATATCACCTACTTTTCATTGCTTTCCACACAGTGGAAAAAGACAAAACCTACAGAGCAGCTATGACACTGCCAGAACCTCAGGGTCTCTGAACAGAAAGATCTGTTCTATTCCAATCCAGTTCTCCTTCTGATCATGATCATCACGAAGTGAGCATTTATTCTACAACCAAAGATACCCGTCATATTCCCACAGAGTCATGACTTTAGAACAGGTTTTGGGGCCAGACACAATAAGTTTATCTTCAAAAATTTCAAGTCTACTTTTACTGCTGTTGAGTCCCTGGCACAGGTGAAAGATCTGGTTTCCTCATCAGCAAATCATGATACCATGATTACCTATTCCACATAACTGCTCTAAGGATTAAATGAAAAAAAAAAAAACACAAACATTAAGCATTCTGTATTAGTACCTGGCCCTTAGTAAGGACTTTAATAGGCAATTCATTATTACTATTATCATTATAACTCAATACTAATCATCTCAATTTTTAATTGATCCAGTATTTCTTTACTTTTTTTTTTTTAAGATTTTATTTATTTGACAAACAGAGATCACAAGTAGGTAGAGAGGTGGGAGGGTGGGGAAGCCGGCTCCCTGCTGAGCAGAGAGTCGGATGTGGGACTCGATCCCAGGACTCTGAGGTCATAACCTGAGCCAAAGGCAGAGGCTTAACCCACTGAACCACCCAGGCACCCCTAGTATTTCTTTACTTCTTAACAACTGTGCTGGATTCCTTATAAAGTTTCAATAACAACAAATAAAAACTAGAGGCACCTAACTTCTTAAAAATTCTATTTGCTGGGGCACCTGGGTGGCTCAGTTGGTTGAGCGTCTGATTCTTGATTTTGGCTAGGATCATAATCTCAGCGTCCTGGGAATGAGCCCTGCGTCAGGTTCTGTGCTTAGTAGAGACCGCTTGTCTCTCTTGGTGCCCCCACTTGCTCACGCTCTCATATATAAATAAATAAATAAATAAATAACATCTTTAAAGAAATCTGCTAAGATACAGTTAAGGATTCTAGTTGTTCTAGATTTAGGATTTCGTTATGTTTTACAGGTAAACACCTACAGAAGAATAGAAAGCTATACTTAAGAAACAAATGTGGTTGGCAAAAATTACATTTTGCAAACATGTATCCCAATCTCATAATGACCCTAGGATTTCTCATCACATAAATGTGATCTACCTAAGATTACACAGCAGATAAGCAATAGACAAGACCAAGGTTTCATATGCCAATGATAAGCAAGACATAAAATCTCTCAAAAGCATGTACCTGAAACTAAGACAATCTTGATTCACAAAACTAGATAGCAAACGTTCAACATAATGAACACAATACATGAGGTATTCAGCTTTCCTTAAAGGTCACACTAATTCAAATTCTGATCAAAGCCAATCTTTTTAACTTCTTAGACTGTAAGATCCAACAAAATCTAAGATCAAGAGAGTACCAAGTAACTCCCCCATCTTTTTACTCCTATACACTATCTTTTCAAATCATGTTCCTTAGCTTTCTAACAACCTCAAGGGAACTCTTGAAAGCACTCATTAAGTGACAGTGTTGCCCTGCAACATAATACCATGCCACATTATCTTTCTTAGTTACATCAGAAACAAATGTGGTTGGCAAAAATGGTGCCCTTCCCTGATGGTTTTATTTAAGAATGAAAAATAAAAAATTGTTCAAGAATAGAAATAAGCAGTAAATATCCAATAAATGCAAAGAACTGCCTCAACTAGCATCTTTAGTAGCAGACAGTACTATACCCATCCTCAGATTTTCTTCAAATAGAAGAAATAGAAGAAACTTTCAAATAGAAGAAACTTTCTTCAAACAGAAGAGGCTAGACTATAAAGTGGCTTTGGCCTAAGAGAAAATGTGTAAAACAATTAAACAGAACAGAAACCACATACTCAAAAGTGAATTCAGCTCTTCCAATATAATGAAAAATCATACTAAGTGTAAAACTCCAAGACTGAAGGATCATGATTCAATTTTTAGTTCAACTCTCATTGCCTTCCAGAAAGAACTATCTTTAAATGATAACATGTCATCACATGTAGTTCACTTTAGACAATAGAGACAAGCATGAAATCCTGAGTTATCAAATTTTTGTATACCAAATTACTTCACATACAAGTTCAGAGATGAATCCAAGAGAAAAATGATATGAAGCACAGCATCAATTTCATTAGTATACCTTTTACTGTTTTCAAAATACTTTTACAAAATATCATTCGATTCTTACACATCAGTTCTGTGAGCACGACAGAGGGGACATCCAATTCCAGTCACAGACCTACTAACTGCCAGCTACAAGCTAGATACTAGCAATACCAATAAAGTGACCAACCATCCTGCTTCATCTAAGATTGAACAGTTTCCTGGGATACAGAACTTTCATTGCTAAAACAAAGAAAGTCACAAGCAAGCCAGTATGGTTGGTCATTTTCTTTTTTTTTCTTTTGAAGATTTTATTTATTTATTTGCCAGACAGAGAGAGAGAGAGAAAGCACAGAAGGGGAGCAGCAGGCAGAGGGAGAAGCAGGCTCCCCAATGAGCCTGATGCAGGACTTGATCCCAGGATTCTGGGATCATGACCTGAGGAAGGCAGATGCTCACCCAGGTGTCCCTGGTTGGTCTTTTTCTAGCAAAAATTAATATGGCATAGACATAGCTCTCAAGGAGCTCACTATTTATTATTGTGAGTCCTGTGTTGCAGATTTTTAAAAAAATGAAGCTCAGCTAAAAAGAAAAAGGGTGGGGGTGCACCAGTCAGTATAGCACAGGACTCTTGATTACAGGGTTGTAGGTTCAAGCCCCACAATACACATGGAATAAAAAACCAAAACAAAACAAAACAAAAAATGTTTGACTAACTTAAATTACTGACCTAAGGTCAAACATCTCATAAGAGAAACATAGCCTGGTCTTGACCCCTATATCATGCTATATCTGAAAAAGGAGACATTTTTCTGTTAAGACACATGAATTTTAATGAGTTAATTTTTTCATGAATATAGACAATATACATATTATGTATAAATTATAGTAAGAAATTAATATTTCAAGCCAGCCACAGGCTCTGATAATCCTACTGTCCTTGAAAAAAAAGGAAGAGCCTAACATGTTTCATTTTACTCTACAATAGTAAATATACTTATATATATAGTTATATAACTTACATGTTAAATTAAAACATTAAATTCGGTTTCTTATACTATATTAGCATATTTTAATTAACATTCATTTGTTAATATTTGTGTAGTGTTTACTATATATAGACTGTCTTCCCAACAATTTTGGTATCAAAACGTGTAGCATTTATATTCTATAATCATAATCATGTCTACATATGTCCTTTCCCAGATTCTAAGCTCCTTGAAAATCCTGTCTTTGTATTCACACTGTGCAGCACAGGGCCTGGCACTCTGATGTTGTCATTCAAAAATGACATATATAAAGAGAGAGATATATACAAGACATATAAAGCAGTAAGAGTTTATAATTTAGACAGTGATGTACATAAATAACCTCAATGAAGTACTTCAAGATAAATATAACATGACTGGTATAAACTAGTAAGTTACTTGGAATTTAAAGGAGAGAGCCGCAAAAGAAAATTCTTTAAAAATGTAATTCTCGGGGCGCCTGGGTGGCTTGGTGGGTTGAGCCACTGCCTTTGGCTCAGGTCATGATCTCAGGGTCCTGGGATCGAGTCCCGCATCGGGCTCTCTGCTCAGCGGGAAGCCTGCTTCCCTTCCTCTCTCTCTGCCTGCCTCTCCATCTGCTTGTGATTTCTCTCTGTCAAATAAATAAATAAAATCTTAAAATAAAAAATTTAAAAAAAAATGTAATTCTCAGGGGAGCCTGGGTGGCTCAGCAGGTTCAAGCCTCTGCCTTCGGCTCAGGTCATGATCCCAGGGTTCTGGGATCGAGTCCCACATTGGGCTCTCTGCTCAGCAGGGAGCCTGCTTCCTGCTCTCTCTCTGCCTGTCTCTCTGCCTACTTGTGATCTCTGTCTGTCAAATAAATAAATAAAATCTTTTAAAAAAATGTAATTCTCAAATTCTATTAATCTCACTTTTTTTTTATTAAACAAGGAATCCACTCCAAAATGATAACCCACATAAAACCCAAAAATGTCAGATAATTAGAAGGAAATTTGCTCCAGTTATAATACCACCATCACCACAAAAGAAAAGAAAAATAGCAATCCCAAATGCATCTACATGGACTTCCAAAACTCTACAAATTAAGGATCAATTCTACCCCAAAATACTTCTCAAACATGCTTTCACTCAGTACCACCACAGTGGCCTCATAAGAAATGTTAAAGGGATTTCTTTACATTGAAACAAAAGAACACTAATTAGTATCAGGAAAACATGCAAAAGAATAACTCCAACTAGTAAAGTAAATGCACAAATTCAGAATAATCTAATGTTGCAGAGGTGAAGAGCTAATCATTTATAAATCTAGTATGAAAATTAAAAGACAAAAACAGGAAAAATAACAAAAACTACAATAATTTATAAATGAATACACAAGATAAAGAGGTAAATTGTGACACTGAAAACATAAAACACAGGAGAATAAAAATGTAGAGCTTTAGAATGCTTTCAAATTTAAGTTATCAATAAAATACACTATTATAAATACAAGAAGCTTCATGTAAGCCTCATAACCACAAAGCAAAAACCTATAGTAAATAAACAGAAGAGAAAGAAAAAGAAATCTAAGCATAAAACCACAAAAAGCTATCAAATCACAAAAGAGAGCAAGGAAAAAAAAGAAATTACAAAAAAAAAAAAACGCCATAAAACAATTAACAAGATGACAGTAAGTTCATACCTAGCAATAATTTCTTTAAATGTAAAAGAACTAAATTCTCTAATAAAAAGAAATAGAGTGGCTGAATAGATTTAAAAAAAAAAAAACAACTACATGCTGTCTGTTAAGAGTCTCACTTCAGCTTTGGGGACACATACAGACTGAAAATGAAGGGATGGAAAAGATAGTCCATGCAAAAGGAATCTAAGAGAAAGCTAAAGTAGCTACAATTCTACTGAACAAAAGAGACTAAAACAAAGACTATAATAAGAGATAAACAATGTCATCACATTACCTGATTTCAAGCTTTACTACAAAGCTGTGATCACCAACACAGCATGGCACTGGCATAAAAACGGACACATAGACCAGTGGAACAGAGTAGAGAGCACAGATATGGACCCTCAACTCTATGGTCAAATAATCTTCGACAAAGCAGAAAAAATATACAGTGGAAAAAAGACAATGTCTTCAATAAATGATGCTGGGAAAATTGGTCAGCTATATGTAGAAGAATGAAACTCGACCATTCTCTTACATCATACACAAAGATAAACTCAAAATGGATAAAAGACCTCAACGTGAGACAGGAATCCATCAGAATCATAAAGGAGAACATAGGCAGTAACCTCTTGGATATCAGCCACAGCAACTTCTTTTAAGATATGTCTCCAAATGCAAAGGAAACAAAAGCAAAAATGAATTTTTGGGACTTCATCAAGATCAAAAGTTTCTGCACAGCAAAGGAAATCAACAAATCAAAGAGGCAACCCACGAAATGGGAGAAGATATTTGCAAATGACAGTACAGACAAAAGGCTGATATCCAGATCTATAAAGAACTTCTCAAACTCAACACACACAAAACAGATAATCATGTCAAAAAAATGGGCAGAAGACATGAACAGACACTTCTCCAATGAAGACATACAAATGGCTATCAGACACATGAAAAAATGTTCATCATCACTAGCCCTCAGGGAGATTCAAATTAAAACCACATTGGGATACCAACTTACACCAGTTAGAATGGCCAAAATTAGCAAGACAGGAAACAACGTGTGTTGGAGAGGATGTGGAGGAAGGGGAACCCTCTTACACTGTTGGTGGGAATGCAAGTTGGTGCAGCCACTTTGGAGAACGGTGTGGAGATTCCTCAAGAAATTAAAAATAGAGCTTCCCTATGATGCTGCAATTGCACTACTGGGTTTTTACCCCAAAGATATAGATGTAGTGAAAAGAAGGGCATCTGTACCCCAATGTTCATAGCAGCAACGGTCACGGTCACCAAACTGTGGAAAGAACCAAGATGCCCTTCAACAGACGAATGGATAAGGAAGATGTGGTCCATATACACTATGGAGTATTATGCCTCCATCAGAAAGGATGAATACCCAACTTGTGTATCAACATGAATGGGACTGGAAGAGATTATGCTGAGTGAAATTAGTCAAGCAGAGAGAATCAATTATCATATGGTTTCACTTATTTGTGGAGCATAACAAATAACATGGAGGACACAGGGAGATGGAGAGGAGAAGGGAGTTGAGGGAAATTGGAAGAGGAGATGAGCCATGAGAGACTATGGACTCTGAAAAACAATCTGCGGGTTCTGAAGGGGCGGGGGGTGGGAAGTTGGGCCAGCCTGGTCGTGTGTATTGGGAGGGCACATAGTGCATGGAGCACTGGGTGTGGTGCATAAACAATGAATTCTAGTACACTGAAAAGTAATTAAAAAAATAATTTTTTTTTAAATGTCATTTTATAGTAAGAAAAGGATTGGTCCAACAAAAGGATGTAACATGGCAAATATTTATGCAAACAACATAGGAATACCTATATAGAGAGGAAATATCAACGGGTTAAAAGGGGGAAATATGCAGCAACACAATAACAATAGGAAACTTCAGTACCTCACTTTCATCAGTGGATAGATAGATCATTCAGACAGAAAATCAATACAGAAACATCGCCTGGGTGGCTCAGTGGGTTAAGCCGCTGCCTTCGGCTCGGGTCATGATCTCAGGGTCCTGGGATCGAGTCCCACATCGGGCTCTCTGCTCGGCAGGGAGCCTGCTTCCTCCTCTCTCTCTCTTTGCCTGCCTCTCTGCCTACTTGTGATGTCTGTCAAATAAATAAATAAATAATCTTTAAAAAAAAAAATTAAACCAGATGGACTTAACATTTACAGAATGTTCCATCCAAAAGCAGAATACACATTCTTCTCCAGTGCACATGCAGTCTTCTCCAGGAAAAATCATATGTTAACCCATAAAATGAGTTTTTGGAGGGTGGTGCAGAAGGAGGGAGAGAGAGAGAGAGAGAGAGAATCTTAAGTAGGTACATCCAGCACAGTGCCCAACACGGGGCTCAATCTCACAACCCTGAGATCATGACCTCAGACGAAATCGGATGCTTAACCATCTGAGCCACCCACTCAGGTGCGCCAGGCCACAAAACAAGTCTTCACAAATTTAAAAGACTGAAATCCTATCAAGCATCATTTCCAGGAATAGGATGAAACTAGAAATCAACTGCAAGAAGAAAACTGGAAAATTCACAAATATGTAGAGATTAAACATACTACTGAACAAAAAATGCATCAAATGAGAAATCGAAAAGCTCAAAAAATTTTAAGTATAATATATCAAAATTTACAGGATACTGCAAAAGCAATTCTAAGACAGAGGTTCATAGCAATAAATGCCTACATTAAGAAACAAGTAACTCAAATAAATGACCTAACTTAAAACCTCAAGGAACTAGAAAAAGAAGAACAAACAAAGCCCACAGTTAGTAGGAAGGAAATGACAAAGATCAGAGTAGAAACAAATAAAATACAGGTGAGCCTTGAAAAACACAGAGAATAGAGGAGTCAACCTCTCACACAGCAAAAACCCACATATACCTTTTGACTCTCCCAAAACTAAACTACTGATAGCCTCCCGTTGACCAGAAATCTTACCAATAGCATAGTGAATTAACACATATTTTATGTGCTATATGTACTATATACTGCATTCTTAAAGTAAGCTAGAGAAATGAAGATGTTATTAAAATCATAAGAAAGAAACTCATTACAAAAAACTAAAGAAGATACAAATAAATGGGAAGCTATTTTAAGCTCATGGATTGGAAGAATTCATGTTGTTAAAATGTCCATACAATCCAGAGCAATCTACAGATTCAATGCAATCCTATCAAAACCCCTATAGCATTTTCCACATAAATAGAATAAACAATCCTAAAATTTGTATGGAACCATAAAAACCCTAAACAACTAAAGCAATCGAGAAAAAATAAAAATGGAGGTACCAAACTTTCTGATTCCAAACTATATTACAAAGCCATACTCATCAAAACAGTATAGCATTGGCATAAAGCAGACACACAGATCAATGGAGCAAAAGAGAGAGCCCAGAAACGAACCCACACATGGATGGCAAATTAATTTATGACAAAAGATCAAGGAATATAAAATGAGTAAAGGATAGTCTTAAGAGGTATTGGGAAAGTAGACAGCTACAAATAAAAGAATGAAACTGGACCACTATCTTATACCATATACAATTATCAGCTCAAAATGGATTAAAGACTCGAACATAAGATGGGAAACCATAAAACCCCTAGAAGGAAATAGAGGGGGGTAATCTTCACATTGATTTCAGTAATGATTTTATATTTATATATAATATATATTATGTAATATATATATTATATATATTTTATATATTTTAAAATAAGACACTAAAAGCAAAGGTAACAAAAGCAAAATCAACAAGTGGAACTACATCAAACTAAAGTTTCTATAGAGCAAAGGTAACTACCAGCAAAATGAAGAGACAACCTATGGAATGGGAGATGATATTTGCAAATCACATATCTAATAAAGGGCTATTTAAAATATATAAAGAATTCATCCAACTCAATAGAAAAATATAACAATTCAATTTAAAAAGAGGCTGAGGATCTGAAAAACTTTTCCAAAGAAGACATACAAAGAACCAGTGAGTACATGAAAGGTTGTTCAACATCACTAATCATCAAAGAAATGCAAGTTAAAACTACAATGAGATATCACCTCACACCTGTCAGAATGGCTAAAAACAAAAACAAAACAAAACAAAAAAGATGGGAAGAAAGGGGAACACTGGTGCACTGTTAGAAATGTTAAATTGGTACAGTGACTATGGAAAACAGTATGGCGGTTCCTCAAAAAATTAAAAATAGAACTACAATGATTCATCAATTCTACCTCTAGGTATTTATCTGAAGAAAACAAAACTACTATCTGAAAAACATATCTGTATCCTCATGTTCACTGCAGCATTATTTACAACAGCCAAGACACAGAAACAACCTAAGTGTCTACCGACAGATGAATAAATAAAATCTGGTGTGTACATACATACACAACATAAAAAAGAAGAAAATTTTGCCAGTGCAACAACACGGATAGAGACTGAGGGCATTATGCTAAGTAAAGTAAGTCAGACAAAGACAAGTACTACATGATATCACATATATGGAATCTAAACAAAATAAAACCTCATATATATGGAGAACAGGTTTATGGTTGCCACAGGCAAGGAGGGTAGGATGTAGGCAAAATGGGTGATGGTAGTCAAAAGGTATAAACATTCAGTGATAAAGTAAGTCCTCGGAATGTACTGTATAACATGGCACAGTTAACAAAACTGTATTGTATATTTGAAAGTTGCTAATAGGGTCGATCTTAAAGTTCTCATCACAAGAAAAAAAATTGTTAACTAGGTGCTGTGATGGCTATTAACTGAATTTACTGTGGTGATCATTGTGTAATATATATAAATATCAAATCATTATGTTGTATACCTAGAACTAATATTTATACATCATTTATACCTAAATTTTTAAAAAATGCTTCCCTACCCCAAGTACCACTCTAGACCAAAAAACAAATCTCTCTCATAGGCTCTGTCATGTACTCCTGATTGACATTAAGCACTGTATCTAACATATAATATAATGCAAGCTCAATAAATATTCTGTGGAGCAGGCAAACATGGACCAAAAAGACAGCTTATTAAATGAAGACCTTAATTTAAATTAGCAAATTACCTTACCTTTAGAAGAAAATTTCATTTTTTATTCAGTCTTTCTTTTTCAAAAAAAACGATTTATCATTTTTAGAAGCAATGTTCAAGTCAGAAATCCTCAGCTTTGTGATTTTTCCCAAAATAGGAAGTAAATTCTACCCTCTTCCTTAATTTTATGCCAAGTGGAAAAAAGCAAATAAGTAACATATTTTATACTGATACACCAAATGGAACCATCTTAATTAAAAGGATGTCTAAAAGAAGTGGCAGGTTTTTTAATCAATTATGACTCCATTAAAAACAATGGGAATATTAGTATAACATTTCCTAAAAGATATTTTTATGTCCTTATTTAATTTTCTTAAATAATGTCCCCTTTTTCCTTCAAATGTTTTCTCCCTAATAGGTATTAGTACTTCCTTTTATTAAAGTCCTTCTATTCACTTAGACCACAGGACTTGTACCACTCATGTCACTCCCACAGCCCCTGCCAGGTTCTGCACAAAGATAGAGACCAGTAACAGGTGACTGACCTTCTGATTTAAAGGAAGTAGTTCAATAGGCTGGCTAGTAGCCCTTGTTGTAGCTCCTCACCTCTAACAGATACTAGTTAAACTAATCAGATTCCCCCCACTCAGGAATTTGAACCAGACTACATTGAGACTACAATGCAGTTAAAGAACAAAAGCTAAACTAGAAATTCCAAAGGAGCATTGATGACCATTAAGTGTGCCCTATTATAAACATTGAGGAGTTGGGGCTCCTGGGTGGCTCAGTCGTTAAGTGTCTGTCTGCCTTTGGTTCAGGTCATGATCCTGGCCTCCTGGGATTGAGTCCTGCATCAGGCTCCCTGCTTGGCAGGAAGCCTGCTTCTCCCTCTCCCACTCCCCCTGCTTCTGTTCCCCCTCTCTGTGTGTCTCTATCAAATCAATTAAATAAAATCTTTAAAACAAAGAAACAAACAAAAAAAAATTGAGGAGTAAAAAAAGTTGTAAGGTACAGAAAAGATATACTCAGTAGAGGTGAAGAAGCTAGAAAGTAGTAAGTTGATAACAGAACACATCTATACAATAGGTGAGGCGAGTTCTGGAGAACTGGAACAAAATGCATTAACATTGCTGAGGACCTATATGGAAGAAACAAGCAATTAAAAGACAAGAATATGATGCTCAAAACTTTGCAAAATAATCCGAGTAGTTAGTGTTCACAATTTACAAATGAATAAACAAGCACAGAGAGAACTCAAGATCACGTTGCTTTTAAGTCAGGAAATAGGGATTAAATCCAGGTCTTATAACTGAGCCTAACTATTGCCATTTTATTGTGCTATTTCTCTGGCTCACATCTAAGGCTTCAAACCATATCTCATCACTCTACATAAACACTTTTCAAGTACACATTCAGGTCTTGCACATTTTATAAGAAGAATAATCTAGTTGTTCCTTCAGCCCAAATGAAGAACCCAATGACCTTATATAAATATTGGTATGATGCTTGCAAATAGCATTAAACTCCCAAACCAGGAAAGCTAAAATGGAAAATGTGAGAAACAGGTGGTTTCTGCCTTCCCAGAAGTATTTCTGAAATAATCACAAATTATAAAATCACAGTACTTCCATGTTTAACAGTAGTGGCATTTCAGAACTACAGTCACTCCATGAACTATTATAGCTCACAAAAGGATGAATAAAGAAATTGAGAGTAATAGTTTACAAACTTACAATAATTTCATCCAACTACAACATTTTTATTACTTTTTTAAAAATATTAGTGTGCAATGGATTCGAAATTTAGGGAGAAAATATCCTTCAAAATAGGTAATCTGAGAAGCACTGCTAAACTATGTGAAACAGAATTACTTTTATTACGCAGCCATATAATATGAAAATTTGTCATCTTCTCCAACTGAAAGGATCTTCTGAAACCTTTATTTCTGAATTTGAAAAAATTTTGAACATACCTGCAAGGTAGTAAGACACCATTATTCAAGAAAGATTTTTTCAATTTGTTCTTTAATGTATATACTACTGAACCACATGGAAAAGTAATCTTTCTATTTTTTTCTATGTTACAGAGAAATGAAAACTGATACCCTATGGTCCAGGATAAATTCAACATTAGCTCTTCTGAAAAAGGGAAAAAAAAAGGAACTAGGAAAAATTTTAAAGATATGGAACACAGATTTCCTGAAGTGTGACAGTGGCTTAAATGTGAAGATAAGTATATGCAAGAACATGAGTAGATGGCTAGAAATTCAGCATCGAACATAAATTTACTAATGGCACTCTGTCATGTTAAAAAAATTTTCATATTTTTTAGAGATGCAAAGCGAAGAATGTGTGGGTAAAATAACACACTGCCCAAATCTGCTTTGAAATACTTCAGCGAAGAAAAAGCAGAAGAGGAGGAGGAGGAACAGGGGGATGTGGACAAGAAGAGGAGGCGCAACAGCAGCATCACCGTCACCAGCTGCAGTAGCAGCAGCAGCTATGGCAAAAATCTTAGTAATGGCTGAATCTAAGTAATGGCTGTATATTATATTATCTTCCTATTCTTGGGTATGTTTGAAGAGTTTTTAACAACAACAACAACAACAACAACAAAAAATGCAGAATTAGCCAGCAATGTTTATATTTCTGAAAAAATCAATTTGCTATTTTATTTCACTTAAAACACTTTAAAGTTTAAAAATAATAATCACATATGTATTTTTTTTATAAAGTGCCAAAAGGGAAACACTAAAAAGTACTCTTAAAAAGACCGTCATGAAGCCATGTAGCTGTAGTTGAGGTGTAACTACACAAGTGTACTTGTGATGAGCACCAGGTGTTGTACAGAGCTGCTGGGTCAATGGAGTGTACACTTGAAACTAATATTACACTGTACGTTAACTAACTGGAATTTCAATTAAAAGAAAATCCAACGTTTACACAGATTCGGAGTCATAGTTTTAACTTTTTCCAAAGTTGTTAATAATAAAAGCCATCTAAGTAGCAGATATGTGTCTTTAATGGTAACTTAGGAGCCTTTGCCTTTGCCATATTAAGTTTAATTTTCCAAAGTAGTCAATTAGAGCTTTGTAATATCCTCTCTAGTGCAGAAAGCTTCAGGATATCATGGGAGCCTTTTCTATCAGCTCCCTTCCTGCCTATTAACTACAATTCAATAAATTTATTGTTGTTGTTTTTTATTTCCTTTAAGAGTATCAGAGATCATGACTGCTAAAAAATTAAGAAAATACTATGATAGTAACATAATACTTAATGCAATCACTATGGCCAAAAAAGAACTTTTCCAAGTTACTCATTCTTTGATGGACATGAACCTAATCATATACAAACCCTGACTTCTAAGAATTTAAACAACTAGCTTTAAACAATTCCAAAATATTCTTCATTTAAAAGAAAAATAGTGAACAATGTTCCAAACTTTTTATTTTTACATATATTCCTAAAGGAGCATTAAGAAGGGTACACCAGGAGCGCCTGGGCGGCTCAGTGGGTTAAAACCTCTGCCTTTGGCTCATGTCATGATCTCAGGGTCCTGGGATCAAGTCCCCACATCGGGCTCTCCGCTGAGCAGGGAGCCTGCCTCCCCCTCTCTCTCTGCCTCCCTCTCTGCCTACTAGTGATCTCTGTCTGTCAAAAAAGTAAATAAAATCTTAAAAAAAAAAAAAAAAGGCTATACCATACCACACCCTAGACAATAAAAATACTTAAAGTGGAATATTTAATCTATTATTATTTCAGATCGATTGAAGAATGATCTTTCTTAAAAAGATTGGATGGGGCGCCTGGGTGGCTCAGTGGGTTAAGCCGCTGCCTTCGGCTCAGGTCATGATCTCAGGGTCCTGGGATCGAGTCCCGCATCGGGTTCTCTGCTCCGCGGGGAGCCTGCTTCCTCCTCTCTCTCTCTCTGCCTGCCTCTGCCTACTTGTGATCTCTCTGTGTCAAATGAATAAATAAAATCTTAAAAAAAAAAAAAAAATTGGATGAGTAGCTTTAAAAACACTCTGAACCTCCTCCAAAGACTATCTTATAATCTTAAAAGGCATATTATTAATATTTTTCTGCAATGTTCCCTCCCAAGACTCCAAGCAATCAACCAGAATTTCAGGAACCAATATCCTGGAAATCAAACTTAGAGCTCATCTGGTCTAGCATGTATTGAAAAATACTCACAACTCTTCTTTGGCCAGTAAAGATATCAAACAAAGGAAATCTTTTAGACTTTCAGAAAGCCTCATAAACAAAGGTACCAAGTAGACTTTGTTTAAACACCTGTATTGAAAATGGAGAAAAAAATTATTCATTCAACCTACTGAATATACCATTACAATTTCTTAAAATTTACTAGTGGGCAGGTACCAGCATGCTAGGAACTGAAAATACAAAATTTGTTAAGACTTGATCTGGGCCTTAAGGGAAGTTTTAATCACTGGAGAACCAAGTAGAGGAGGGAGAGTTTGAAGAAACTGGCATTTTCTTCACTAGCCAGTATGAAAAATAAAGTACTCCAAAAGTATCCCAAAATGAACTATTCCAAATGACTACAGGATCAATCTCATTTCATATTTTCATATTTTTATAAGTTATCTAGGACAAGAATCTTCTCCTGTGAAGGTGACAGGGAAATAGCTAACAAAAATCAACAGACAAAAACCTGGAAAGATTACAAAAAGAAACAAAAATCTACAATGAAGGTAAGCATAATATAACATATTTAATGGATAATAAAGTGCCCTCTCAAACTGTCAGAATTAAGTTCTTAAAAATCCCCACGGTAGGAGAACTCTTGGATACGGAACTCAGTCTTTTTTTAGTAGGACTGCAAGATAATCTATAAAGCTTCATATGTTTTACACTCACCAAAATAAAAATATAGAAAACAAAGAACACAATATTAGCTACCAAAAGTATTTCCCTACCCTAAATTGGTAATAAACTATATTCTTTCAGTTTTCCTTTGAAATTAAGAGAAGATGTACTACTGAGGTAGAAAAAGACAATAATGGGGCTAAAAGAGGAAGGAAAGGAAGAACTTGCTGCCTCCCTTAGCTCATATTTACACCTGCATTTTTGAAAGCTGCTTGAATGTTTCTGACATTGGCATAAAGGTTCTTTCCTTGTGGGTCTAGGGAGTTTTAAGATGTCTATGAATGCTCCTTAAGGACATGAAAACACATGTACGCAAATACATGCAATTTTCTGTTAAGAAGATCCATGGTTTTCATCAGATTCTCCCTTTGACATTCCACTTTACATCTGATGTGACCAGAGAAAGGTTAAGAATCAACCACCATCCAGATTTTTCTATTGTGACAAGCCATTAAACCTAGGATTCTCTCTATCTTTTGAATGTAGCATGGAATATAAACTGTGAACTTCTTTTGAAAGCCTTTTTGCACTTCATTATTGGTCAGTTATTCATTCACACTTCATCTGAAAGTCCATTCTTAGACTTTGCTTATACACTTTCTCCAAATACAGCCCTTTAAAAATCAAATCCATACCTATTAATTTCTACAAAAAGCCATATCTATTAATTTCTACAATGTATTAAAATACATTCATCACAAAATTCTAGTTCCGGTTTTACAAATTAATAGGAATGTTTTGTGATATTACAGCTCTCTGCTCTCTAACCTGGGAGCTGGCTTCCTTAGTCTGTATCCCATAAGCTTGATGAGGTGGGTAGTCATTCTTAAGCTCTCTTTGGCAAGAAGAATCCCATACTCCTTGGAGACTGAGCTGAAAAATATGCCTCTCATTTTATACTGTCACAGCACTTTACTTGGAGCACCACTAGACATCTACCTTGGCCATAATAGTTCTGACAGCACAAACAACATTCTTTTTTGTCTCTTCCTACCCAATATCATAAGGGCTACAAATACCACATGGTAATACACATAGCTCAATGATAAAATCTAATATATTTTCATGACACTTAGTATGTATGTGACCAATCGCCTAAGAAGCAACTGGCAGAAGAACAAAGGTAGAAACAAGTGACCCAGATGTCCAGCAGAGGTTCTGAAAAACATATACAGTACAGAAGTAAATCTACATTGTATCTGAATTTCAAATAAGGCAAACTCATAAATGAGAAAGGATTACTATACTCATAAAATAAGAGAGATCTGGAATGAGATCTGGTAGTCATTACACACTGTTTCCTGAAGAGTAACATTTTCAATGTGCTGCTATAGTCAGAAAGGCCAACTGTAATAGTGGCCATTAACATAAAGCATATTGGAAACAGAAAAGAAAATACTACCTAAGTCTATTTCATATAAAACCATCTTCTGACAAGAGCCAGACAATGCATGTAAGTGAAAATAAAATTATTAAAAAAGTAAGAGCTGGTGGCCTTCCACATGAATGTGAACTATGTAACTTTAGAATCTTCAGCCTTGAAATAATGCTGAAAGATAACTGGTACAAAATGCCTGGATTCCAAATGCAAGACGCAGTGATAAAGTATGAACGTAGATTATTTCACTAAAAACAGCATAGCAGAACCAGTGAAAATTCTAAAAAATCTAGATTGGAGAGGAAAATAAAAGGAAAGAATACAGAGTAGATAATGATGAAAAGTTCTTTATTTCTTGCCACAATAATCCTGTGAGGAAAAAACTTATTACTATATAGTTCAAAAAAAATTCATGAAAGATTAGAGTGCAAAATGACCTTCCAAAATTTAACTTCAAAAAATAAAGACTAATTGGATTTGACAGAAGTATCTTTTTTTTTTTAAAGATCTTATTTATTTATTTCACAGAGATCACAAGTAGGCAGAGAGGCAGGCAGAGAGAGGGAAGGAAGCAGGATCCCCATTGAGCAGAAAGCCTGATGCGGGGCTTGATCCCAGGACCCTGGGATCATGACCTGAGTCCAAGGCAGCGGCTTAACCCACTAAGCCACCCAGGTGCCCCAATGACAGAAGTATCTTTATGTTATTTTCGTTTCTACTCTCTGTGAATACAAAGTTATTTATTCTAATTATCAAAAAACAGGCCAGAAGGAATTAGGGAAGTTCACCACCATCAGAAATACATTATTTAATACGAGGTTACAGAAAGTATTTTTACATTTCCTGTTGTAGGTGAAAGTTGTGAAGCGTATAGCACCCGCAAGATAAACATGCTTATGAAAATATTCATTCTCAAAAAATATAGATGGATAGTAAGCTCTAGAACAAAATATTAAATATTAAGCACTGCTTACATAAAACAGAATAAATATGAACTTATATGAAACAGATTTTTAAGTATATACTCTAGGTCCTTCCTACCAAACAATGAGTGAAATACAGAAGAAACAAAAGCAAAGGGTGTAATTAAAGACTCCTTTATTTATAATCGACAACCATTTATACAGTTTACCTACTTTCAAATTACTTTGGTAATTTTAAATAATCATTGTCAATTTTTTGGCAAGATTCCACAATTCTGCAACTTCACAGAAATGAGTAAGGGGAAATAATTAATTTCATTCTCAATAAATTGCCCTTATCTACTTACAAACAGCACAGGATATGAGAAACATTATTTTCTATCTTTGGCTATACCATAATGATATAAAAGGATAAGCAGATAATGATAAAGAGAAAAATCAAAAAGGGAATCCTATGACAATGAGCTCAACTACAGCAAGAACTAGTTTCAGTATCTGCCAACATCAAGAAGCCACCCAATAAAACACAATGGCAGTCAGTTATATCCAACAGTAGTGCCTGTGGCAAGCAACCATGGTAAATGCTGACCCAGGTTCTGCCCAGGAAATAAAGCATCGCGACATTGCATTCTCCTCATTTTCCTCTGTTGCTCTGCTATAAACGAGGCATGAGAAAGCAAGAAATTCAACTACTGCCATAATGAAATCACCTTAACCAAAAGTTTTTATTAAATAAATGTCTTTAACTTGATACTGTGGTAAATACTGCATGAACTCCATACCAGTGAAGAGGAACAACGGAAAATCAAAATGGACAGACCACCTACTAAGCAGGTTTAGAGTCATGACCGCACCCTACACAGCCATGAGACTTGGCTAAAAACCAGAAAAGTAGTTATAACTTAGCTAAGAGATAGTGGTTCTATCTGGTCAGTTCGGGACTCCCCAGTAAGGGTTGCCAACAATGCAGCTGCCACCCCAGGTGGAAATGTGGGCCCTGATTCTACTGGACAGCAAAGTTCTCCAATGTTGAGTCAAAAACAGAAAAAACAGAATAGCACTCTGGTTTAAAAGCTGAGAAGAAATGTCTATGAAAAAGTCATTACAGAATCCAGTGTCGTTACATCTGCATCATTACAGAATCTAGTTCTTAGGCCAGTTAAAAATTTGTTTGTTTTATTAAGGTTGGAAGGTAAGTCAACTAGTTTTTAACTATACTTCTTTTGGACTTAAACAACAAATTTTGATGTGTAAAAATTAAAACTTATTTAAAATAACTGGAGAACTGGAAGGCATCACCTTAAAGCAAAGTATCAAAGAGGATAGTATTCATTTATTTAATCAGCCCAACACTACAGAGCTACATCAAATCTTTTATTCAAAACTGGGAGAATGTCATGACTAACACTTAACAGTTCACCTTTTGCCAGTTTGAACTGTATGTTATAAACCTAGAAAATCCTAATTGAAAAGCAATATGAAGGGCACCAGGCTGGCTCAGTCAGTACAGCGTGTGACTTTTCATCTCAGGGTCTTGAGTTTGAGCCGCATGTTTAACCTAGAGCTTACTTTAAAAAAAGAAAAAACAAAAAGCAACTTGACAGATGGATGAGGGGTGGGGGAAAGAAGAGTACTCTGTTGGTTTTTTTTAGGATTAACATTTTATTTAAAAGCAAAAGAAGACCTCATATCAAAGAAAGATGAACTATTTTACCAGAAATCATGCAGAATAGTAAACATGAAACTGCTGAAATCACTGTGATGTCTTGCATTGTTAATTTTTAAAAATAAATATGCTCTTGACTCTGGGAAACAAACTGAGGGTTGCAGAAAGGGAGGTAGGTGGGGGGAAGGGTTAACTAGGTGATGGGCATTAAAGAGGGCACATGATGTGATGAGCATTGCATGTTATATGCAACTGATGAACCACTGAACATTACATCTAAAACTAATGATGTACTATATGTTAGCTAGCTGAATTTAAATTAAAAAAATAAAAATAAAAGTAAATATGCAAGAGGTATCTTACATTAATGTGGTTATGTTATGTACACGATTTTAGAGGCTGATCTGGTGCCCAAAATTCTGTGATGAATCAAGTCTCTCTGTAGTAGCTTCTCACAATTAAATTACAAACCAGTAACAGTTTTAATACAAAACGTACGAAGAATGGAAACAAATTTCCTATTTTAAAGTACCCTGTTTTTAAAATAAGCTCATTAATTCCATAGGATTAACTGAAAATCTGTTTTGAATACCAGTGTAAAACTGCTATTGGCTCCAGTCAAAGACAGTAATAAAAATCAATAATGACCTGAAAAAATCTTAACTGCATCTATGGCTAGACCCACAGTTTGGACTTCACTTTATTTTGGGTACATTTTATAAATATGTACTATCTAAGATAAATAAAGAAACTACACATTTATTTAACTGTGTCCTTATAGAGCAGAGTTTTTAAACAAACTGATAATTCTTTGAACTTACGCACAATGCTCATTTTATACTCTATTATCCCCAAGCAGAGAGCTCCCTCTGAGACTATCTGTCCCAGAACAATGTTGCCCCACTTTAGCTCCTCCAGAATTTTCTCACTTCCTCTCTTGATCCTGCATAATCTACACCCATTTAAAAACTAGGGTGGCGGGGTGGATCTTATGAAAAGAGAAGCCAGAAAATCACCACATACTTAGGGAACCATTTCTGCAGCCACTACTTAGTTACCTTGGTTAACTTCTCTAGTCTCAGCTTCCTCATTGAAAAGAAGTAATCTAAAATAACTTCCGAGCCCTAAAAATTCCACATCCTTCCTCTACAGGGCCTCACAGTGGCTTCTGAGTGTTATTAATCAGATAAACGAAATGCACATAAGAGCATTTCCAACACAAATGCACAAAGAATAAAAGCTCCTTAGGAAAACTAGAGCAAGCTAGAGCTCTATAGGAAAGCCAGTAGAAGCTGGCCAGCAATCAATAAGGTCAATGTGAGTAAATATTCAGTTCCTTGAAGTGCCCTTAATTATACTTTTGGAACATGGTAACAAGGCATTAATAGCAGGCAAACTCATTAGCTTAAAAAAAAAGTCAAAAGTGAAAAAAGATTTTTAAAAGATATATATCATGAAACTTATTCTCAAAAAATTTAAAAACATTCAAACTAGAATGAGTTCAGTACTCATTGCATAGGTGAGGACATGGAAATTTAGAAAAATCCTGATTTAGAACTTTTTGTTTTATTTCTAATTTGTCTTTTTTTTTTTAAAGATTTTTATTTATTTGATAGACAGAGATCACAAGTAGGCGGAGAGGCAGGCAGAGAGAGAGGGCAAAGCAGGCTCCCTGCTTAGCAGAGAGCCCCATGCGGGGCTCGATCCCAGGATCATGACCTGAGCCGAAGGCAGAGGCTTAATCCACTGAGCCACCCAGGTGCCCCTCTAACTTGTCTTTAATGTCACCTCCTATAATTTCAAATTTGCTTCTCCATGATAGAAATGAGACTCCAATGAGAAGTGATTCTTGTTGAGCCTAATGCTCAATCAACAAGCTGAAAATCAGTTAAGACCAATGCTTCGGTAAGAGTAACTAGGACCAGCTTGCATGCTTGCTAAAATCCTAGATTATGAACTGTGAGTACTGCATATCATGGGAGAATGCTGTCCAAGGAAATGCTTCTAACTCAAGACTTCAAAGATGAAGAGGGGTTGATGAGAGAGAGAAAAGAACATTTCAAGCAGAAGCAACCACATTTTCAAGAGCCCTAAGAGAGAAGTAGGAACTGCAGAGACACTGTAGGTATGACCACGATTAGAAAGAGGTGACTGCCAAGGCCGGGGAATCAGATCACAGAGGGACTTCAGGCCTCATCAACATTTTAGACAGTATTCTAAACCACTGAAATAAAAGAGGCATTATCAAAAATGCACTTTGGCTGCCATATAAAAAAAACAAATTGGAGGGAAAACTTCAGAAAACTATAGAAAATGTATCCTATAATTTGAAAATGACTACTTCCTTTTCTTCTTCAAATATTCAGAATCACATTATGGGCCTCAAAAAACAACTTGTGGTAGTAAATAGCACAGTTAAAAACTAACATTCCTCAAAAAATTAAAAATAGAACTATTATATGATCCAGCTATTCCACTTTTGGGTATTTACCCAAGGAAAACAAATACACTAATTCAAAAAGACATATGCACCCCTACATTCATTGCATTACTTAAAACAGCTAAGAGAAGGAAACTACCTAAATGTCCATTGGTAAATGAATGGATAAAGAAGATGTGGCATACATATATATTCAACAAAATACTACTCAGTTATAAAAAAGAATGAAATCTTGCCATTTGCAACAATATGGGTGGACCTCAAGAGCATCATGCTAAGTGAAGTAAGTCAAACAAAGAAAAACAAATACTACACGTGGAATCTAAGACGAAACAAATGAACAAACAAAACAAAACAAAATTCACAGATAAGGAGAACAGATTGACTGTCGCCAAAGGGACAGGGTGCTGGAGTGGCGGTAAAATGGGTGAAGGGGGTAAACTGTCCGGTGACGAATGGTAACTAGAATTACTGTAGATATCCACTTTTCAGTGTATACAAATATCAAATTATTATGTTGTATACCTAAAACTAATATAATGTTATATACCAACTTTATCTCAGTAAAGAAAAAGGAAAAAAAAATAAAAGAACTTAAAATAAGTACCAGACTGTTATTTAGCCAACACAATGTTGTTGGTTTATCAAATGCTGAGGTGATGAATTCCAAAATAACAGCTTTCTTCTAATTAAATTAGTTTTGAAGAGTCCACACACTTATCTACTACACACACCTATCAGGATTTTTATAAAGCTAGAAAAAAAATTGTCAATAGATTCATTACAATTAGTTTCAATATTTTTTTAAAAGATTTTATTTATTTATTTGACAGAGAAAGAGATCACAAGTAGGCAGAGAGGCAGGCAGAGAGAGAGGGCAAAGGGCTCCCTGCTGAGCAGAGAGCCAGATGCGGGGCTCAATCCCAGGACCCTGAGATCATGACCTGAGCAGAAGGCAGAGGCTTAACCTACTGAGCCACCCAGGTGCCCCCTAGTTTCAATATTTGAATAAATACTTACCAATGCCTCATTTCAAATGTTTTCTATTATATATTTAACAAATATTGTGCCATAAGATGTAAGTTCTTATGAAGAAAGAGACATTGTACATAAGAATCAAGTATTGTCATCACAATTATTTATAATACCACATCTCTTTGTTTCTCTACACTATTAAAAGTTAATTGAATACCTTTCCAAAGAACCTCATTCTACCAGTGTTAGATATACAACTCTTCCACTGAGGAAGCAAAAGAAAGTTCTTCCTATTTTCAAGGACAAAAGTCAAACTAATCAAAAGATTCCCACCAAGAACTCCCTGACATCAACTAATATTTCATTGATTAATTCAATAAAAGAAAATTCAGTATATATAGCCTTGACCTTTTTGAAACAACTCATCTGTCAGGGATCTTTAATATGCCATTCAAAACGACTAACCTAAAACATGCTGAAACTGCAATGCAGATTTCTCATTTCCAGTTAAAATGTAATTTTACAGGTCAGAACCAAGTGGATAGAAAAATACCATTTATATATACAAGTTCAGTCTCAGAATACATAATTCTTCCTATAAAATCAAGATGTGAAGGTAAATGCGTTTTAAATTAATCTAAAAGAAAAAGTGTTTTTTACTGGAAGTTAGGATGTCTATAAAGAAGTTTAACAATTAGTCTGGAAAAGCAAGGCTAAAACTACCTTAAGCAACAAATAATCATTAAAAAGTCTTCAGATATAGGTGAAAATATTCTTCTCACATAAATTTTTACATAATTTCACCCCTACCATTCTGACAAAGTATTACACTCTAATAAAGACTATCCTAATCTTCACCTTGCAATATTTCCAGGCTGATATTATTATTCTCATTTCCTTGAATAATATCCATACTCCAGGGCCATTTTCCTTCTCATATTCAATATAATGCATGCTTGTATCAAGGTTCCTTTCTTCATATCCTGTCACAGTATCAATCACTGCCTCCTGTCCACTCAATCCACTTTTGATTTATCAGCCGCCGTCTTTCTGGACTCCATAACTCGACCCAAACCATTTTAACAAGACATTGACAAATAGCACCCAGTATCACATCAACCTGTTCCACTTAGTAAACTAAGAAACAGTAACTGTGACATCTCTGCATAAGTATTCCATTCTATTCCCCAGACTGATGTATATTAATGAGGAGATGGTATTTGAAATGCTTCTTCCACATCAGCATCTAATATGATCAAATTAGGAAATGGGATGATTTATTAAATTTTGTAGAGCTGAAATATTTCTTTATATCGCTATATGTGTGGTTTCAGAAAGTGAGCTGTTGCTTTCAATTTCTCTACTGAGGATGTGCCTGCATTTCACAGACGAATTATTGTCTTTAAAAAGATTGCAAGAAGGCAAAATGTTATTAAGCAAATGCTCAGTAAAACAAACTAAATCAGTTTTAAAATTCCTAATTTAATGTAAATCTTGGTTGTTTCACTGAAATTCAGTTTGTGATCTTATTAAGTCATATTTGCATTGTACTGTCTTGCTGTAGGACAGTTTTAAATTTATAGCATTACCAAGCAGCTTCACTTCTTGACTTTTAAGATGTATCCTCAATAAAATAATTGCTGTATAAGCACACATTTTGTTCTTATTTTCAGGTATAAGACAAAATAAAGATCAATGGGTTAATAAAGGAATAAAATGAAAATAGAAAATCAACTATTTGGGTCACTTCTATAATGTTCACAATTAGATATTAAAATGTTTTTACTAAGATGCTCCCCAACTGAAAGCTCAACAACTAATGGGCAGTTTAAACTTTAAATGATGAATTTGTTTTTTAATATACATTTGTATATGAAAAGGATAGTTCATATGCTCACCACAAAAAATATCCAAGTGAAAAGAATGTAAAAAGTCATATTTTTCCATAAACAGATTCTCATCTTAATTCATTTTCTATTTTCTAGCTATCCATATATTCCAGAAGTCAAACTCCACTCATTTTAAAACTACAATATTTCCAAGCACAAAATTTACATTTAAGTCTAAACATAAGCTAACCTCAGCATAATGAGTTTATATACCAACAGTTTTCTAATGGAGCCACCAATGACTTCTTTTGACTCATGAACAAATCAAAAGATTACAACTGAATTCTGAAGGTACACTGACTGAATTCACTGATTAGAAAAATATGTGTAAAATTCAATAGAGCAATGTAATACAGGTACTGTATGAGAAAAAGAACAACATTAAAAAACAAGAGGAGGACAGATCACCCAGTAAAGAATTAATTGGGAATCCCAGATATTTACTAGTTAAATTCATTGAAAATTTAAATTTTATCATGTGAACAAGGATCATTTGCTTAATGATCATCTTACAACTTTAAAGAGGCTAATCTAATTTTTAAATTTACAAGTGGTCATCTTACAACTTTAAAGAGGCTAATCTAATTTTTAAATTTAAAAACTTCAGTATCATTCAAGTTGAAAAATTAACAGATACTATATTGTTAAAATAAATTTATAATTTTTTTCCTTAATACTCAGAAAAGGACACCAGAAAGTTAAAACACCAGAAATGCTCTCCTTCATTCCTTAGATAAAGAAAAATGAGAATTAAACATATTTTTTAAATCTGTTAAATAAAATACGATAAAATAAAAGCAAACTCACAAGGATATTATAGTACATCATACAAATAATAAGATTTTGTTTTATTTTTTTGAGGATTTTACCTATTTACTTATCTAAAAGACAGAGAGCAAGCATGCACAACCATGGGGAATGGCAGGTAAAGGGAGAAACAGGACTGTGGGATCATGACCTAAGCCAAAGGCAGATGCTTAACCAACTGAGTCACAAAGGCATCTCAATAAGATTAAAAAAAAAAAAAATTATGTTTTTACCAGCCTTTCCAGTTTAGAAAGTACTTTGAACATACTAGATAAATGCATTTTCAGAAATTATGTTACTTACACCAATTAATTTTTTTTTTTAGTTTTCAATTTGTAATTCTACATTATTAATGAAAATTGTCCTATTTTTTTCTAATATACAATAATCCCCCTGTTCCCTAATACCCTTTGCACCTGTAGTCTATAGGATCCAACAAGCAGATTTAAAATGTCTCATTCTAGGTTTGTCTCTTGCACATGCATGTGCACATGCACGCATGCACATGTGATGTGCTTGTCATCATTCCACGTAGTCTAAATGATTCCTGCAGACAGAAACCTATATGCCATTAAAGGGAAAAGAAATCACAGAAATAGGACAATTAAAACATTATACTTCATAGAACAGGAAAAAACACAAAATTAATTCATTAATACCTTTAAATTTATGTTAACTCTCCAACTCTGTAGACAAAAGAATGGGTCAATATCTATGTATTTAGACATATCTGCAGCATGAAAGAGAAAACCAGGAAATGAAACAAAATTATTCATTAAAGAAATGGCTGATATGGGGGCACCTTGGTGGCTCAGTTGGTTAAGCCACTGCCTTTATGACAGGTCATGGTCCCAGAGTCCTGGGATCAAGTTCCATATCGGGCTTCCCACACTCTGCGGGGAGCCTGCTTCTCCCTCTCCTTCTACCTGCCACTCCCCTGCTTGTGCTCTCTTTCTCTCTCTCTCTCTCTCTGTGTCAAATAAATAAATAAAATCTTTTTAAAAAAATGGCTGATTTTGAATACAATTCCTTGTGTTTACAAAATATAGAATAATATACTATATATATAAAATTTATATACAATAACTGTAATATAAATAAAAAAAACACTAGCAATTTTACACATCCTTTTAATCACTCCATAAAAGTCTAACATCAGTAAATGAAATGTGAAAGTATAAGTTCCTACCAAAAATATATATTACATCTATACATATGTAATAAGAGGATGCACAGTTTTAAGAAATCCCCTCACATCACACAATTCTTCAATTTGACTACCTGAATCAAAATCAAAATACTTCTCTCTTAAGAAAAAGGATGCATGCCAAAAAGTCCAAATATTTATTAGAGAATGCACGGTTCATACCTAAATCTGTAAAAATCCTGGGCACTACCTACATTTAATGGCTTGTTTGGACATAATGTTATATATAGCATTATTTTAGCTCCACATGAGGGGGAAAAACAAGCTGACTGTGGAGTCTTCAATTCATAGAAGTCACCAGGAAAGTTAAAAAAGAAATTAAAAGATGAATAAGAACAAAAACGATAAAAATGTATCATAAAATAAGCCATAATCATCTTAGCAGGCAAGAGAAAGCATTTGGCAAAAATCAAGACCCACTGTTGCAAAAAACATACTCAGCTAACAAAAAATAAAGAAGATTCTTCTTCAGGTTTGTAAAGGGCAACAGCAAAAACCCAACAGCTAACCTCAAATTTGAAGGTGACAGACTACTTTCTTCCTAAGATAGAAAAATGGCAAAGGTACCTAATCTTGCCATTTTTCTACAACAGTAAAGTGAAAATCCTAGAAAATGCAGAGCCAAGAAAACTGAATAAGTGGTATACAATTTAAAGACAAAACTGTCTCAGCTTTCATGTAATGTGACTGTTTTCACAGAAAAGCCTAAGGTATATTAAAAATATATAAGGTATATTAAAAAAGATATTTTTTATATATATAAATAATAATATTATATTATTTTTAATATACCTTATATTACTAGATATTACTAGATCTAGTAAGAGTAGCAAGGTTAGAAGATTTGAAATACACACACAAAAAATAAAATATACATTCTGTGAAATACAGTCAATTATACTTCTATACATTGGCAGCAAAATATTGGGAAATGAAATTTTAAAACAATTTCTATGTTTAGTAGCATCAAAAAATTGAAAGTAGGGGCACCTGGTTGGCTCAGTTGGTTTAAGTAACCTACTCTTGATCTCAGGGTTGTGAGTTCAAGCCTCAAATTGTGTTTCACACTGGGCATGGAGCCTAACTATTTTAAAAAACTTTTGAAAATAAATTTAACAAAAGATGTATAAGACTGCTATGCAAAAACTACAAAACATTGTTGGGATAAATGGGAACCCAAAAGATAGAGTGATATACCTAATATTTGTAGATTAGAAGACTCAATTTGTTGATTCTCCTATTCTAATGATTCAATTAACCCCCCTATAAAAATTCCAGCTTTGAAGAAATTGTCAAGCTAATGCTAAAATTCATATGGAAATATTAAAAAAATAAAAAAACAAACCTGACTTCAAGTCTTACTATAAAACCTCATAATCAAAATGGTGGAGTACTGGCATAAAAATAGATCAATGGAACCAAGTAAACATTCTAGAAATAGAATTGCTTTAATAGGGTCAACTGGTGTTTGACAAGACACCAAGAGTACTCTGTAGGAAGATAAAACTATCTTAAAAATAGTGTTAGAAAAACATCTGGAAATAAAGAGGAACCTCTACCATATTTCACACCAGACAGAAAAAATATTTTGAGAATGACATCAACAAGATGGTAGAATAGGAAATCCCAACCCCTGTTCACCCTACAGACACAACAACCTAAAAACAATACACAAGCCAAAACATCTTTATTAAAACTCTAGTAACCAATAAAGTTGGAGTACTCCAGAAGAGTGCAAAGCCAAGAACAGCTACACTGAAATGTCTAAGAGTCGTCACACGAGTATCCACAATACTCCCTCCTCAAAGCTAGCACAATTCAGCTTGTCTTCTGACTTCTCCCTTAGAGGGTACAGGGATAGAAAAGAGTAGAGTCTGCATCCAACATTCCAGCCTTTCAGAGGGCTTTCCAAGATTCAGGACGCTAACAGAACCAGCACAGTTTGGGTGGGTGACTGCTGCTGCTGAAAACAAAAGACAAAGGCAGAGCCTTGCTGGGAAACCAGAGAACCTATGGTGCAGCAAACAATGCCCAACATGGCTCAGTGCAACCAGAAAAGGGTACCTAAACTTGAAGTTTCTATCTTGGGAAGGAAAACAGTGGAACATGCGTACCATGTTTCATATTTTCAGAGCCTTCCTGAAGAGAAAGAAAATATCCTACCTGATTCAGAGTGCTAATGGGGACAGAGCATAATAAGCTCTGGATGCCTGGGGGCCACTGACAACCAAGGAGAACAAGGCTATTTGTCCCTGTAGAACCAGAGAACCTGAATTGCCACAGACACACACTAGAGGGAGCAAGAGATTACAAGCTCCTGAAAAAGAAATCGGAAAAATTCAAAATGGGAAATTCTAGAGAAGTTGCAACCTCCAGAAAAAGTTTTGAGAGGCCCACAGAATCTCTATACAGACTGACTAGTGATTCCCCTGTAAAAAGCTAGGCCCTAAAGACTGAGAGAGATGGCCGATTTTTTTTAATTCCTAGACTTCAACAAAATACTAAAATCATAAGAAAAAGGGAAACATGACCCAAAGTAACGAATTCCCAGAAACCAACCCAAAAGAAAGCAAGCTCAGAAAGAGATGAATTACCTGAAAAAGAATCCAAAATAAAATCTTAAGTTCAGGGTTGCTGAGCAACCTGGGTTGCTCAGTCAGTAAAGTGTCTGCCCTTGGCTCAGGTCTTGATTTCAGAGTCCTGGGTTTGAGCCCTGAATTGGCTCCCTGCTCAGTGGGTAGCCTGCTTCTCCCTCTTCCTCTGCCCCGCCCCCTGCTTCTGCATGCTCAAGCTCACTCTCTTTCTCTTTAATAAATAAAAATCTTTACCAAAAAAAAAAAAAAAGCTCAATGAAATACAAGAGAACAACTATGAACAGATGTTCAACTAAACAGAATCAGAAAAACGATCCATAAACAAAACAAGAATATTAGTGAAAAGAAAGAGACTATAAAAGAAGTAAACAGAAATGATGCAGCTGATAAATACAAGAGCTAAACTGAACAATTTATTAGAGGGGTTCAACAGCAGACTTGATCAAACAAACAAAAATCTATGAACTCAAAATCAGATATTTTGAAATTACTGAGTTAGAGGAGCAAAAAAAAAAAACAATGGAGAAAGAGGATTAAAAGCCTAAGGAAATTATGAAACAAAAACTGATCAATATACTATTGATGTAAGATACAGAATAAGAAGAGGAGCAGAAGAGAACACAAAACTTCTTAAAGCAGTAAAAGGTCAAAAACTTTCAAGATATGAGGAAGGAAATAAATATACAAATTCAAGAAGCTAAAAAGACTCCAATTATGAAGAACCCAGACAGACCCATACCAAGACTAATTTTAACTAAACTGTCAAAGCCAAAGACAAAGAGGGAAACTTGAAACAAAACAAAAGAAGTGACTCATCATGTACAAGGAAGCTTCCATAAAATTATCGATGAATTTCTCAGAAGAAATCTTAAAGCCCAGAGAAGAGTGGGATGATAAATTTAAAAGCTTTAAAAAAAAAAAATTCCCAACCAAGAATACTATAACCAGCAAAACAATCCTTCAAAAATAAAGGTGAAAGAGACTTTTCCAGATAAATAAAAATTGAGGGAATTCATTACCACTAGATCTGCAAGAGAATTCTGCAAGAGAAATGGAAAAAACACTAGACAGCAATACAAAAGCATGTGAAAATAGAAAGCTCGCTGATAAAAGTAAATACATAGGGGCACCTGGGTGGCTCAGTCATTAGGCATCTGCTTTGGTTCAGGTCATGATCCCAGGGTCCTAGATCAAGCCCCACATTAGGCTCCCAGCTCACCGGAAAGCCTGCTTCTCCCTCACCCACTCCCCCTGCCTGTGTTCCCTCTCTCACTGTATCTCTCTGTCAAATAAATAAATAAAATATTTTTTAAAAAAGAAAATACATAAATACAGAATACTGTAATACTGTAATGATGATAGGTAAACCACCTTTAATTCTGGTATAGAAGACTAAAGTATAAAAATAACTATACGGTCACCTGGGTGGCTCAACTGTTTAAGCAACCAAATCCTGGTTTCAGCTCAGGTTATGATCTCTGGGTCATAGGACTGAGCCCCACATCTGGCTCTGCACTCAGCACTGAATCTGCTTGAGATTCTCTCTACCTTTCTTTGCCACTCCCTATGCATTTGCACATGTACTCTCTCTTGCTCTCTTTCTAATAAGTAAATAAATCTTTCTAAAAAGGTAACTACGGGGTGCCTGGGTGGCTCAGTGGGTTAAAGTCTCTACCTTTGGCTCGGGTCATAACCCCAGAGTCCTGGGATCAAGGCTGCATCAGGCTCTCTGCTTAGCAGGGAGCCTGCTTCCTCCTCTCTCTCTCTGCCTGCCTCTCTGCCTACTTGTGATCTCTGTCAAATAAATAAACAAAATCTTTAAAAATAATAATAATAATAAAATAAAGTAAAATAAAAATAAATAAATAAGTAAATAAATAAATAAAAAGATAACTAGGGGTCCCTGGGTGGTTCAGTTGGTTAAGTGCCTTCAGCTCAGTTCATGATCTCAGGGTCCTGGGATCAAGCTGCACATCAGGCCCTGGCTCAGCACTGAATCTGCATAAGATTCTCTCTCTCCTTCTTCCTCTGCCCTTCCCCTATTCACGTGCATGCTTGCTTGCTCTCTCTGTGAAATAAACAAAATCTTAAAAAAAAAAAAAAGTAACTACAAAATTATGTCAGCATATACACATCATATAAAAATGTAATTAAAAACAAAACATCAAGAAGTAGGGAAGATATATAAAGGGTATATAGGAGTTATATTACCCTTGTGAGTTTTCATTAAATTTGAAGATACCAGAAAAAGAAGTTTTCTATACACCAGCAATGAAGTAGAATCTAAAGAACAATACGATTTATGCTGGTGCCCCCAAAAATGAAGTACTTAGGTACAAATCTAACAAAATATGCACAACTGTTTATCTATGCACAAAATATCTATTGGAGGACAATTACAAAACTGTGATGAACAAAGTAATAATACAACTAAATAAAGAAGTATTCCATATTCATGGATAAGTAGACTGAATATTGTCAAGATGACAGTTCTTCCTAACTTGATCTCAGGGCAATCCTGGTTAAAAAGCCCAGCAATTTACTTTGTAAATATCAACAACCTGATTCTAAAGTTTATATGGACAGGCAAAAGACTCAGAAGAAGAATAAAGTTGGAGGACCGACATTACTTGACTTCAGGTCTTTCTATAAAGCTACAGTAATCAAGACCATATGGTATGTACAAAAGAATAGACAAATAGATCCACAGAACCATAGTAGGACCACATAAATAGCTCATCTTTAACAAAGGAACAAAAGTAATATAATGGAGCAAAGATAGTCTTTTCAATAAATGATGCTGGACCAGCTGGACATCCACATGCAAAAAACAAAACAAAAATACACAAGAGCCTTGACAATGACCTTATATCCTTCACAAAAAACTTACTCAAAATGGATCACAGACCTAAGTGTAAAACACCGAACTATATAATCTCTGTAACATAGAAGAAAATCTAGATAACTCTGGATATGGCAGGGACTTTAGATACAACACAATAGGCATGATCCATAAAAGAAATAATTGATTAGCTAAACTTCATTAAAATTAAAAACTTCTGCTCTGCAAAAGAGAATAACACAACAAGCCACAGACTGGAAGAAAATATTTACAAAAGACACATCTGATAAAAGGAGTATCATCTAAAATATACAAAGAATGCTTAAAATTCAACAATAAAAAAAAAAAAAGCCCAATTACAATATGGGCTAAAGACCTTAAGAGACAACTCAACAAGAAGATATACAGATGGCAAATAAGCATATGAAAAGATCTTCCACATCATAGGTCATCAGGGAAATGCAAATTAAAGTAATAATGAACTACCACTAAAAACCTACTAAAATGGCCAAAATCTGGAACACTAGCAAGACCAAATGCTGGTGAGGATGTGGAACAATAGAAACAGACATTTTGGAAGATAGTCTCGCAATTTCCTACAAAACTAAACATACTCTTAGTATATAATCTAGCAATTATGCTCCTTGTTATTTACCCAAAGGAGCTGAAAAGTTAAGTTCACACAAAAACCTGAATCCTATTTATAGCCGGTTTATTCATAATTGCCAAAACCTGGAATATTCAGGAGGTAAATGGATAAACTGTGTACATCCAAACAATGGAATATTACATAACACTAAAAAGAAATGAACTAGGCCATGAAAAGACATGGACGATTCTTAGCTGCATATTACTAAGTGAAAGAAGCCAATCTTAAAAGGCTACATACTCTATGATTCCAACAATATGACATTCTGGAAAAGGCAAAACTATGGTAACAGTAAAAGGTCAGTGGTCACCAGAGATTATTCAGGTATGATAGGAGGAGGGTGAATAGGCAGAGGAATTTTAGGGCAGTGAAATTACTCTAAGAAACTATAATGACAGAAACATGTCACTATACATTTGTTTAAACCAACAGAATGTACAACACTGAGAGTGAACCCTAATGCAATACTACAGACTTGGCAACAATGTAGGTTCATCACTGTAACAAATGTACCATTCTGATGTAGGGGATGATGATAATGGTACAAGATATGCATGTGTCAGGGCAGAGACTATACAGGAAATATCTATCCCTTCCTTTCAATTCTGTTACCAAAACTGTTCTAAAAACAAAACGGAACAGAACAAAACAAACTATGGGGCGCCTGGGTGGCTCAGCAGTTAAACGTCTGCCTTTGGCCCAAGTCTCGATCCCAGAGTCCTGGGATCAAGTCCCACATTTGGCTCTCCCCTCGGTGAGGAGTCATCTTCTCCCTCTGCCCCTGGCCCTTCTTGTGCTCTCTCACTCTTGCTCCGCACTCTCTCTCTCTTTCAAATAAATAAATATCTAAAAAAATAATAAATAAATAAAAATTTTTAAAAAGTTGTAACTATAAAATTAGGTTTAATAGATGCACAATATAATGTCATTTGTGACATCAATAACAAAGTCAAAGCAGGCAGATACAAAAGAGTACAGTTTCTGTATATAATTAAAACTTGCAAGCTAAAATAGATTTTTCTAATTTCAACCTTTTATGTAAGTTCTATGGTAGTCACAAAGAAAGTAACTCATAGAAGATAAACGAAAGAAAATAAGGAATCAAAGCATGTTAATATAAAATAACAAAACACAAAGGAAAGAAGTAAGAGAGAAAAGGAGGGACAAAATAGCTACAAAATAGAAAGCTAATAAAAATTTCAATAGTCTCTCTGTATCAGTAATTAACTTAAATGTAAATGGATTAAGCTCTTCAAACAAAAGATACAGACTAGCTGAATGCAGTAAGAAAACATGATGCAATTACATGCCATTTACAAGAAACTCACCTTAGGTTTAAAGATGCAAATAAAAAAAAAAAAGATGCAAATCAGGTAGAAATTAAAGGATGGAAAAACATATTTCATGCAAATGGTAACCCAAAAAAAGTAGGGGCTGACATATTTATATCAGACAAAACAGACTAAATCAAAAAATCACAAGCAGGAAAGGACATTATATAACAAAAGAGTCAATTCAACAAGAATTGACTCTTTTATTTATATCTAGATATTTATAAAACAGTTATAAATATATATATATGCACTTGATATCAGAGTACTCAAATATATGAAACAAATATTGACAAAATGGAAGAAATAGAGAAACACAATAATAATAAAATATTTCAATTCCCCCATAACTATTTCCTTTTTTTTTTTTTTTAAGATTTTATTTATTTATTTGAGAGAGAGAGAATGTGTACTAGTGGGGGTTGAGGGGGCCAGAGGGAGAAGAAAACACCCTGCTGAGCAGGGAGCCGACACAGGGCTCCATCCCAGGACTCCAAGACCACCATCTAAGACAGCCACTTAACCAACTGAGCCAACTGCCTGCACCCCTCAATCCTCCACTTTCAATAATGAATAAAATAATGAGATGTAAGATCTTTAAGGAAACAGAGGACTTGAACAACGCTATAGACCAACTGGATGTAAGAGACATAAATGGAACACTTCATCCAAACACACATGGAACATTCTCTATTACAGATCACATGTTAGGCCACAAAACAAACTGTAACAAATATAGGAAGACTTAAATTCATACAAAGTATCTTCTCTGCCCACAATGGAATGAAACTAGAAATATTCAGCAGCAGAAAACTGGAAATCCATAAATATGTGGAAATTAAAAAACATTTGCTTGAAAAATCAAAGGGTCAAAGAAGAAGTCACAAGGGAGAGGTGCCTAGGCAGCTCAGTCAGTTAAGTATCTGCCTTTGGCTCAGGTCATGATTTCAGGGTCCTAGGACTGAGCCCCGTGTCAGCAGGGAGTCTGCTTCTATCTCTCTCTCACTCTCTCCCCCCAGCCCCACACCCCTACCCCTGCTTGTTTTCTTTCTCAAATAAATAAAATCTTTGGAAAAAAAAAAAAGAAAAGAAAAGAAATCACAGAGGAAATTAGAAACATATCTTGAGACAAATGTCAAGAAAAACACAATATACCACTTATGGGTTGTAAGAAAAACAGTCCTATGAGGGTAGTTTTTTAGCAGAAAATCCCTACATTTAAAAAAGAAGAAAAATCTCAAACTAACAACCTAACTTTACATCTCAAGGAATTAGAAAAAGAAGGACTACATCAAAACACAGCAAAAGGAAAAGATTAATAAGGATCACACGGAAGGGGGATAAGAGACGGCTCTTGATTTCAGCTCAGGTCATGATCTCAGAGTTGTGGGATCAAGTCGCTCATCAGGCTCCGTGCTGAACAGAGTCTGCTTGTCCTTTTCCCTCCACTCCTCCCCCAGCTCTCCCTTTTCTCAAATAAATGGATAAATAAAATCTTTAAAACAAACAAACAAAAAAGATTAGGCCAGAAATAATGAAATGAAGTACAGTAAAAACAATTTTAAAGTCAGTAAAATAAGGACCACGTGGGTGGCTCAATCAGTTGGGCAACCAACTCTTGGTTTCGGCTCAGGACATGAACTCGGGTGTTGTGGGACTGAACTCCCCCCGCCGGACTCTGCCCTCAGCAGGCAGGTTACTTGAGATTCTTTCTCCTTCTCCCTCCCCTTTTCTGGCCACTCCCATGCACCTGCTCTCTCTCAATCTCTCTCTCTCTAGTTATTCAATCAATCTTTTAAAAAAGTAAGTGGAACTAAGGGTCTCTATCTTAAAAAATCAATAAAATCAGCAGGCCCCTAACTAGATTAACTAAGGAAAAAAGAAAGATCAACTAACTAAAGTCAGATATGAAACAGGAGAAATTACAACTGATATCAAAGGAATAAAAAGGATTATAAGACTGCTATTAACAATTATACACCAACAAAGCGGATAACAAAAAATATGGATAAATTCATACAAATACATAATCTATCAAAAGTAAATTATGAAGAACAGAAAATCTGAACAGACCTATAGCAAGGAGACTGAATCAGTAATCAAAAACCTCACAACAAATAAAAGCCCAGGACCAGATGGCTTCACTGGAGAATTCTAGCAAACATAAGAATTAATGCCAATCCCTCTGAAACTCTTCCAAAAAGTTAAAGAGGAGGGAACACTTCCAAACTCATTTTATTACCCTGATACCAAAGCCAAAGATAATACAAGAAAACTACAGACCAATACCTATATTGAATATTGATGCAAAAAACTCAATAAATGAGTTCTAAACGAGTTTTGCTTTAAACGAGTAGCAAATCAAATTCAACAGCACGTTCAAATAACTTTAGAGCATAAAGAAATGGGCTCTGTCCCTTGAATGCAAGTATCATTAAATACAGAAAAATCAACGAGTGTAATATACCATATTAACAAATGAAGAACAAAAATCACATGATCATCTCAACTGATCTAAAAAAGATGATGAAATTAAAATATCTTTTCATGAAAAATACTCAACAAATTAGGAATAGACATAACTCAATATAATAAAGTTCATATACAAAAGGCCCAGAGCTTAACATCATACTCAACAGTGAAAACCTAAAATCATTTCCTTAAAGATCGGTAACAAGGCAAGGATGCCCATACTCACCACTTCTATTCATCGTACTAGAATTTCTAGCAAGAACAATTAGGCAAGAAAAAAAAAATCCAAGTCATCTAAATTGGAAAAGACAAAGTAAAATTATGACTTTGACATGATGACATGATCTTACATGTACAAACCCCTAAGATTACACAATACACACACACACACACACACACACACACACAAAATGTTAACATAAACAAATTCAATAAAGTTGCAAGTTACACAATCAATACTAAAAAAATCAGTTGTGTTAGAAAAATCAGCTGTGTCTCTTTACACTAACAATGAGCAAACTGGAAAGAAAATTAACAATCTCACTCACATTATCATTAAAAAGAACAAAACAAGGAATAAACTTAACCAAGGAAGCAAAAATCTTGTATACACACAATCAAAAGGAAAACACGGCTGAAAAAAATTAAAGATGACACAACAGAAAAATATCTTATGGTCATAACATGGAAAGACTTAGTATTTACTGTTAAAATGTCGTTACTATCAAAGCTATCAACAGATGCAATGCAAACACTATCAATATCCCAAAGGCCTTTTTCACAGATTAGGAAAATTCTAAAATTGATTTTGACTCTCAAAGGACCCCAAATACCCAAAACAATCTACCAAAAAGAACAAAGCTGAAGACCTCACACTTGTGATTTCAAAATATATTACAAACTATAGTAATCAAAGTATTGGTATTGGCACACAAACAAACAAACTAATAGAAAAGAAGAGAATCTGGAAATAAACCCTTGTGTATATGGCCAAATGATTTTCACAATGTTAACAAGACTACACAATGGGAAAATGATGGTTTTTCAATAAATGTTGGGAAAAACCATATCCCCATACAAAATAATGATGATGGACACCTGTACCACATATAAAAATTAACTCAAAATGAGAAGAAGGATGCCTGGGTGGCTCAGTTGGTTGAGCATCTGTCTTTGACTCAGGCCATGATCTTAGGGTCCTGGGATGGAGCCCCACGTTGGGCTCCCTGCTCAGCAGAGAGTCTGCTTCTCCCTCTTCCCCTCCCCCTGCTCATGCTCTCTCTGTCTCTCTCCCTCAAGAATAAATAAATAAAATCTTTTTTAAAAAATGAGGTGAGAGAGGAGATAAGAAATTTATTTGAAAAAAATAATAGCTGACAACTTCCCTACTTTAGGGAAGAGACATTCAGGTCCAGAAAATAGAGATCCCCCCAAAAAGTAACACAAGGAGGTCCACACCACACCACACCACACCACAATGATAATTAAAATAGGCACAAAGTAGTGATAAATAGGGAACTGTAAAAGCAGCAAGAGAAAAGAAAAAAGTTACATACAAGGAAAAACCCCGTAAGGCTATCAACTGATTTTTCAGCAGTAACACTACAGGCCAGAAAGGAATGGTAATGATATATTCAAAGTGTTGAAAGAAAAAAAAACTGAAACCAAGAATACTCTACCTGGCAAGATTATCATTCGGAACAGGACAGATAATGAACTTCCCAGGCACACAAAAGTCAAAGTTCATTACCACTAAACCAGCCTTATAAGAAACATTAAAGTGCAAAGAAGACATCCAAATGGCCAACAGACACATGAAAAAGTGCTCCACATCACTTGGCAGCAGGGAAATATAATCAAAACCACAGTGAGATACCACCTCACACCAGTCAGAATGGCTAAAATTGACTGTCAGGAAACGACAGGTGTTGGCAAGGTTGCAGAGAAAGGGGAACACTCCTACACTGTTGATGGGAATGCACGCTGCTGCAGCCACAGTTTGGAGGTTCCTCAAAAAGTTGAAATACCCTGAGAAATACCCTATGACCCAGCAGTTGCACTACTGGGTATTTACCCTAAAGATACAAATGTAGTGATCCAAAGGGGCATGTGCACCCGAATGTTTATAGCAGCGATGTCCATAATAGCCAAACTATGGAAAGAGCCCAGATGTCAATCAACAGATGAATGGATAAAGATGTGGTATACATATACAATGGAATACTATACAGCCATCAAAAAGTTCCAAAATCTTGCCTTTTCGACAACATGGATGGAACTAGAGGGTATTCTGCTAAGCAAAATAAGACAATCAGAGAAAGACAAGTATCATATGATCTCTCTGATACGAGGAATTTGAGAGGCAGGGTGGAGGTTAGTGCAGGGAAGGTAGGGAAAAATGAAACAAGATGGGACCAGTGAGGGAGACAAACTATAAGAGACTGTTAATCTCAGGAAACAAACTGAGGGTTGCTGGAGGGAAGGATGAGGACAGGGATAGGGATAGGGTGGCTGCGTGATGGACACTGGGGAGGGTATGTGCTACGGTGAGTGCTATGAATTGTGTAAGACTGATGATTCACAGACCTTTACCCCAGAAACAAATAATACATTATATGTTAATAAAAAATAAAATAAATAAAAAATAAAATAAAGGGAATTCTTTGAGTGGAAAGAAAAAGTTATCAGCAGAAATAAGAAAATTAAGAAAGAAAAAATGTCATAGGTAAATACAAACATTTAATAAAAGTAGTAGATTCATCACTTACAAAATCAGCATGTAGATTAAAGCACAAAAGCAATAAAATCAATTATATCTACAAAAACCAATCAAGGGACTGACAAAATAAAAGGATGTACAGTATGAAAACATATACATAAAACATGGGGGGGGAATAAAAACTTAGTGCTTTTAGAATGGGTTCAAACATAAGTGACTATCAACTTAATATAGACTGCTATATGCATAAGATGTTATATATGAACCTCATGTTGACCACAAATTGAACACCTATAACAGATACAGAAAAAAATGAGAAAGGAGGCCAGGCATAATACTAAAGAAAATCATCAAATTACAAATAAAGAGAGCAAGAAAAGGAGAAAGGAAAAGAGGAACTACAAAAACCATAAAAAAAGAAACAAAATGGCAATAAATACATACATATCAATAATTACTTTAAATGTAAATGGACTAAATGCTCCAATCAAAAGACACAAAGTGACAGAAAAGACAAACTGTAGGGGATTATGCTAAGTGAAATACATCAAGCAGAGAAGGTAATTATCATAAGGTTTCCCTCATGTGGAATATAAGGAATAGTGCAGAGGATCAGAGAGGAAGGGAGGGAAAACTGAATGGGAAGAAATCAGAAGGAGACAAACCATGAGAGATTCTGGACTCCAGGAAACAAACTGAGCGTTACAGAAAGGAGGGGAATGGGGGATGGGGTAACCAGGTGATAGATAGTAAGGTGTTATGCACAACTAATGAATTATTGAACATTACATCAAAAACTAATGTACTAAATATTGGTTAACTGAACATAATAATAAAAAAAATCACAGAGGGCACCTGGGTGGCTCAGTGAGTTAAAGCCTCTGCCTTCAGCTCGCATCATGATCCCAGGGTCCTGGGATCAAGCCCCGCATTCAGGCTCTCTGCTTGGTGAGGAGCCTGCTTCCCTCTCTCTCTCTCTGCCTGCCTCTCTGCCTCGTTGTGATCTCTGTCTGTCAAATGAATAAATAAAATCCTTAATAAATAAATAAATAAAAATTTTTAAAAGTAACACCCATAGCATGCTGCCTAAAAGAGACTCACTTCAGAACTAAAGACCCATGCAGACTGAAGATGAAGGGAGAGAAAAACATTTACCATGCAAATGGAAGCAAAAAGAAAGCTGGGGTCACAGTACTAACTTCAGACAAATTAGATTTTAAAACAATAATGTAGCGGGTCACCTGGGTGGCTCAGTGAGTTAAGCCTCTGCCGTTGGCTCGGGTCATGATCTCAGATCCTGGGATCAAGCCCTGCATCAGGCTCTCTGCTTAGCAAGGAGCCTGCTTCCCCCCCCATCCCGCCTGTCTCTCTGCCTATTTGTGATCTCTGTCAAATAAATACATAAAATCTTTAAAAAAAAAAACAAAACTAAAACAGTAATGTAGAAAGAGACAAAGAAAAACACTACAAAATGATAAAGGGAACAATCCAACAAGAGGATATACCAATTGTAAATATTTATGTACCCAACATGGAAGCACCAAAATATATCAGGCAACTATTAACAGATGAGGAAAGAAATTAACAGTAATACAATCACTGTAGGAGACTTTAACACCTACTTACATCAATGGATAAATCATCCAGAAAGAAAATCAACAAGAAAACAGTGGCTATGAATGACACATTGGACCAGATGGACCTAACATATTCAGAACATTCTACCTAAAACCAGTAGAAAACACATTCTTTTTAGGAACCCATGGCACATTCTCCAGAACAGATGGCCTTTTGGGTCACAAAACAAGTCTGAATAAATTCAAAAAGACTGAAATCATATCATGCATCTTTTCAAACCACAACAGTATAAAACGAGAAATTAATCACAAGTGAAAATCTGGAAGGAACACAAATAGATGGAGATTAAAAAACACGCCACTAAGGGCACCTAGGTGGCTCAGTCAGTTAAGCGTCTACCTTTGGCACAGGTCAGGATCCCAGGGTCCTGAGATCAAGCTCTAAGTTGGGCTCCCTGCTCAGCAGGGAGTCTGCTTCTCCCTGTCCCTCTGCCTGCAGCTCCCCCTGCTTGTGCACTTGTACTCTCTCTCTCTCTTTCTCTGTGTCAAATAAATGAGTAAAATCTTAAAGCAAAACCAAACCAAACAAACAAACAAAAAAATGCTACTAAACAATGAATGGGTCAACCAAGAAATCAAAGAGGAAATTAAAAAATACACAGAGACAAATTAAAATGAAAACACAATGCTTGAAAATCTTAGGGATGCAGGAAAAACTGTTCTAAGAGGGGCACCTGGGTGGCTCAGTGGGTTGGACCTCTGCCTTTGGCTCAGATCATGATCTCAGGGTCCTGGGATCAAGCCCCATGTCGGGAGAGACTATGAACTCTGAAAAACAATCTGAGCGATTTGAAGTGGTGGTGGGGGGGGGTTGGGATACCAGGTGGTGGGTATTATAGAGGGCACAAATTGCATGGAGCACTGGGTGTGGTGAAAAAATAATGAATACTGTTATGCGGAAAATTAAAAAAAAAAGAAGGGGAGCCTGCTTCCCCCTCTCTCTCAGCCTACCTCTCTGCCTACTTGTGATGTCTCTGTCAAATAAATAAAATCTCTAAAAAAAAAAAAAAAAAAAAAAAAAAAGCTGTTCTAAGAGGGGAAGGTAACAGCAATACAGGCCTACCTCAAGAAGCAAGAAAAATCTGAAATAAACAATCTAAACTTATACCTAAAGGAGCTAACAAAAAAAAAGCAAAGACCGAGGCCAGTTGAAAGAAGGTAAGAGTAAAGATTAGAGCAGAAATAAGTTAGAGACTAAAATAATTAAGAGATGAACAAAATCAAGAGGTAGTTCTTTAAAAAAGATCAACAAAATTGACAAAGCTTTAGCCAGATTCAATCAACAAAATAAAAAAAAAAAGAGAGAACTCAAATAAAATCAGAAATGAAAGAACCTACACCTCAGAAATACAAGGGTTATAAAAGAATGCTATGAAAAAATATATGCCATAAAATGGGCAACCTAGAAGAGATGGATAAACTCCTAGAAATATAACATCCCAGAACCACATCAGGAAGAAACAGAAAATTTGAACACAGACGGATTACTAGTAATGAAATTGAAAAAATAATAAAAAAATTTCCAACAAACCAAAGTCCAGAACAAGATGGCTTCGCAGGTAAATTCTACCAAACATTTTTATTAGAGTTATTACTTATTCTCCTCAGATTATTCCAAAACTAGAAGAGTAAGGAAAATTTCCAAATTCATTCTATGTAGCCAGTTTTACCCTGATAGCAAAACCAGATAAAGACACCACAAAAGAAAGAGAACATAAGCAAACATCTCTCATGAACATAGGTGCAAAAATCCCCCAAAACATACTAGCAAACCAAATCTAACAATACATTAAATAAAAATATCATTCACCATGATCAAGTGGGATTTATTCCTGGAATGCAAGGGCAGTTCAATATTCACAAATCAATCAAAGTAATACATCTATTTAACAGGAGAAAGGATATAAAACATACAATCATCACAAAAGATATCATAATAGTTGCAGAAAAAGCATCTGACAAAAGTACAATACCCATTCATGATAAAAACCCTCAATGAAGCAGGTTTAGAAGGAATATACCTCAACCTAAGAAAGGCTATATATGAAAAACCCACAACAAACATCATACTGAGAGATGAAAAACTGAGAGTTTATCCCTTAAGATCAGGAACAAGACAAGGAAGTCTGTTCTTGTCACTTCTATCACACATAGTAGTGGAAGTCCTAGCCACAACAATCAGAAAAAGAAATAAAAGCCATCTAAATTGGTAAGGAAGAGGGGAGCCTGGGTGGCTCAGTGGGTTAAAGCCTCTGCCTTCGGCTCAGGTCATGAGCCCCGCATCGGGCTCTCTGCTCAGCAGGGAGCCTGCTTCCTCATCTCTCTCTGCCTGCCTCTCTGCCTACTTGTGATCTTGGTCTGTCAAATAAATAAATAAAACTTTTAAAAATAAATAACTAAATAAATTGGTAGGGAAGATATAAAACTGTCACTATTTGCAGATGACATGACATACAGAAAACACTAAAGACTCCACCAAAAACTACTAGAATAAGTCAATTTAATAAAGTCTCATGATGCAAAGCTAATATACAGAAATGTATTATATTTCTATACACTAATAGTGAAGAAGCAGACAGAAATGAAAAAAAAAATCCCATTTAAAATTGCACAGAAAAACATAGGAATAAACATAACCAAAGAGATTTAAGACCTCTGTTCTGAGAACTATGAAACACTGATTAAAGATACTGAAGATGATACAAATGAATGGAAAGATATTCCATGCTCATGAACTGAAAGAACAAATATTGTTTTGCTTTGGTTTTTTAAAGATTTTATTTATTTATTTCACAAAGAGATAGAGAAAGATCGCAAGTAGGCAGAGAGGTAGGCAGAGGGAGAGGGAGAAGCAGGCTCTCCACTGAGCAGAGAGCCCAATGCAGGGCTCGATCCCAGGACCCTGGGATCATGACCTGAGCTGAAGGCAGCCACTTAACCGACTAAGCCACCCAGGTGACCCAAGAACAAATACTGTTAAAATGTCCATCCTAACCAAAGCAATCTATAGATTTAATGCAACCCTTATCAAAATACCAACATTTTTCACAGAACTAGAAAACAAACAATCCTAAAATTTGTATGGAACTACAGTCAAAAACTAAAGATCCAAAGCTATCTCAAGAGGAAAAAAAGAAAAAAAAGAGCTGCAGTTATCATAATCCCCAGTTTCAAGGTGCACTACAAAACTACGGTAATCAAAACAGTATGGTAATAGCACAAAAAATAGACACACAGATCAATGGAACAGAATAGAGACCACACATAAACCCATACGGTTTAGTATGAAAAAGGAGGCAAGAATATACAATGGAAAAAAGCAGTCTTCAACAAATGGTATTGGGAAAACTAGACAGGTACGTGAAAAGAAAATGAAACTGGACCACTTTCTTACACTATACACAAAAATAAAGACCTAAATGTGAGACTGAAACCATAAAACTTCTAGAAAACAGGTAGTAATCTGCATCAGCTTTAGCGATAGTTTTCTAGATATGTCTCCTCAGGTAAGGGAAACAAAAGCAAAAATATACTTTTGGAACTACACCAAAATAAAAAGCTTTTGCACTGTGAAGGAAACCATCAACAAAAGGGTAAACTACTGAATGAGAGCAGATATTTGCAAATAATATATTTGATAAGAGGTAATATTCAAAGTCTATAAAGAACTTCTACAGCCCAACACCAAACAGACACACACACACACACACACACAATCCAAGTAATAAATGGGCGGAGGACTCATGTAAGTTTTCTAAAAAGAGATAACATATAGATGGCCAACAGACAAATGAAAAGATGCTGAACATACTCATCATCAGAGAAATGCAAATCAAAACCACATTAAAATATTACTTAATACCTGTCAGAATGGCTAGAATTAAAAAAACAAGAAATATTCGTTGGCAAGGATGCAGAGAAAACGGAACCCTCATGCACTATTGGAAGGAATGAAAACTAGTGCAATCACTGTGGAAAACAGTATGCAGGTTCCTCAAAAATTTAAAAATAAAAATACTATAAATATGTATACAAATGTGTGTCATGCGCACGCGCGCGCACACACACACACACACACACACAGACTACTACTGAACCATAAAAAAGAATGAGACCTTGCCATTTGCAATACCTAGGGGGTTAAATAAGTCAGACAAAGAAAAATAATATATGATTTCACTTTTATGCGGAATCTAAAAAACAAAACAAACAAGTAAACATAAAAAGCAGAATAAGACCCATAAACAAAGAAACCAAATTGATGGTTGCCAGATGGGAAAGGGTTGAGGGATGGGCAAAATGGGTGAAGACGAATGGGAGGTACAGGTTTCCAATTCTGGAATGAATATTTCATGGGGATAAAAGGAATAACATAGGGAATATAGTCAACAGTACAATAATAGTGTTATACAGTGACAGATGATAGCTACATTTGTGATGAGCTTAGCATAACATATAAATCTGTGGCATCGTTATGCTGTACAAACTAATGTAAATTGTATTTAAAAGAACACACACGGGGGTGCCTGGGTGGCTCAGCTGGTTAAATATCTGCCTTTGGCTCAGGTCATAATTTCGGGGTCCTGGGATGGAGCCCCACATTGGGCTCCCTACTGAGCAGGGAGCCTGCTTCTCACAATCCCGCTCCTGCTTATACAGACTCTCTCTTTCTCTCTCTCTGTCAACTAAATAAATGAAATCTTTTGAGAAAATTGTTGAATCATTATTTTTAAAAAATCTTTAAAACATACACACACAGCCTGGTAAAGGATAGGACACAATAATGCTGAGCTAATAAAAATAAAGAAGAAGAAATTAGCAAGGTTTATATGAGGAAAACTTTAAAACACTACTGGATCACAAAAAGACTTGCCTAAAACAAATGAAAAACGATCCCTCTGCTCTTAAAACAACTCAACATGATAAAGATGGCAGTTCTCCATAATTTATAAGTTTAATGAACTCCCAATAAAGACACCAAAAAGTTTTTACTGGACTTAAATGAGTTAATATCAAAGCTTATATGAAAAAATAAAGAGTTCACATGAAAATAACAGCCAAAATAACACTGAAAAAGGAAAGCTAAAAGTCAAAGAGGGACTTAGCCTTACCGAACATTAAAGTATACTGTGAAGTTTCTGGGGCACCTGAGTGGCTCAGCTGGTTAAAGGACCAAATCTTGATTTTGGCTCAGGTCATGCTCTCAGAGTCGTGAGATCAAGCCCCAGGTCGAGCTCTGGAGTGTGAAGACTGCCTGGGATTCTCTCTTTCCCTCTGCCCCTTCCCCAGCTCTCTAAAAAAACAAAAACAAACAGATAACAACAACAACACAACACACACACACACACACACACACAGTTAAGTTTCTATAATTAGAAGTGTGGTACTAGTGCATAAATGAAAAGCAGACTAGTGGAATATGCACACTCAAGAAAAAGACCCAAGTACTAATGCAATTTAGTGTATCAATAAAGAGGGGCACCATACATCACGGGGCAAAGATGGCCCTATTTAAATAAATAGGTGATGTGACAACAATCAACTGAAAAAGCAACTGATCCATACCTGATTATCACTGACAAGAATAAATCCACACATACGAAAGACATATATGTAAAAAATGAAATAAACATGTATGCTTTAAAGATACATCAGTAAATATCCCTTTATCTGGATGGAAGCAAGGAATTTCTCCATATTCTGAATATAAGAAATGAAGGAAAGAAGCATTGAGTGATATATCTGACTGCATAAAAACCTTCTGCATGGCGAACAAATAGCATGAACAAACACAAAAGACAACTGAAAAAAACTAAGAGAAAATATTTGCCATATGTATTACATCTAAAGGGTTAATCTACCGAGTAAGTAACTCATAAAATTTTAAAAAATTTAAACAATACCAAAAACCCAAAAGACATGAAGAGAAAATTTACTCACAAAAACAATAGAAAAATAGCCCCAAACATATAAAAAGATGTTCAAACTCACTTATGATAAAAAATGAAAACCAGGGCGCCTGGGTGGCTCAGTGGGTTAAGCCGCTGCCTTCGGCTCAGGTCATGATCTCAGGGTCCTGGGATTGAGTCCCGGCATCGGGCTCTCTGCTCAGCAGGGAGCCTGCTTCCCTCTATCTCTCTCTCTCTCTGTCTGCCTCTCCGTCTACTTGTGATCTCTCTCTGTCAAATAAATAAATCTTAAAAAAAAAAAAAATGAAAACCAAAACTGCATTACAACCATTTCTCAGGAGGTTGAGCAAGATGGCAGGGAGAGTAGGAGACCTAAATTTCTTCTGGTCCCAAGAATTCAGCTAGATAGTTAGCAAACCATTCTGAACAGCCACAAACTCAATAGGAAATCAAAGAAAAGAATAGCAACAACTCCATGAACAGAAAAGAGACCACTTTCTGGAAGATAGGAGGTGCGGAGAAGTGAATCCCAGCCAATATACCAGAAAACAGACGGTGGGAGGGGAGTGAGCTTCCATCAACCAGCTCGCCCAAGTGATAAAGCAGTGGAGCACAAAATAAGAACTTTTAAAAGTCTGCTCCACTGAGGAACACTGATCCAGTGGCTAAGTGGGGGATGGAACCCTCGCTGGCACAGTGTGGTCTCAGGATCCTTGGCTGTCACAGAAAGACAGGGTGCCTAAGTGTGGGAGAACTTCCAGGTATCAGAGCAGGGAAGCCAGCTTCAAAGACAGAGCCTGGGAGTGGGATTTCAGCTCCAGGTTGCCATAAACCGGGGATGGAGATTGGGAGACCACCCCTTTCATTCTTATCCTCCAATAAAAGCTACCGAGAGTAAACCCAAGCAGATTAAGGTAGCCTGGCCCCTGGCAAGGGCAGTGCAATTATGTCTTTGGCAAAGACATTTGAGAATCACTGTAATGGGCCCCTCCCCCAGAAGGTCAGAAAGAACATCCAGCCAAGACCAAGTTTACCCATCAATGAGAACTCCAAAACTCCAGTGCTAGGGGAATACAGCACATAGAATTCATGGCTTTTTCTCCATGATTCTTTCGTCTCTCGAAGTTAATTTTTAAATGTTCTTTTTTTTTTTCTATTTCTTTTTTTAATTTTTTTCTTTCCATTTTCAACCTATACCTTATCAATTACTTTTTTAAATTTTTTTAAAATTTTCATTGTTACAGTCATATTCTATTCGTTCATTGTATTTAACTTTCTTTTTAAGATATATAGATTTTTTTCTTTCTTTAAAATTTTGGGATACAGTTTCCTCTAACTGACCAAAATATGTCCTAAATCTAGTGTATGGCTTTGTTCTATTCACCTGCCTGATTACATTCTGTCCCTTTTCTTTTTTCTTTTTTTGAATTTTTCTTCTTACCTTTTTCAACTAACATCATCTCTTATCAATTACTTTTTTAAAATCTTTTTAAATTTTCATTTTAAAGCCATATTCCATCACTTCATTGTATTTATCCTTATTTTTGTGTATATATATAAAGTTTTCTTTAAAATTGTAGGAAGCAGTTTCTTCTAAAAGGCCAAGATACACCCAAAATCTAGTGTGTGGCTCTGTTCTATTCACCAGCCTGATCATATTCTTTTTTTTTCCTTCTCTTCCCCCCGGTTTTAGGTGTCTTCTGATTTGTTTAGTGTATATTTTTCTGGGGTTGCTGTTACCCTTTTAACATGTTGTTCTCTCAGCCATCTATTTTTCTCTGGACAGAATGACAAAATGGAAAAACTCACCTCAAAAAAAGACAAAACACAGTACGGACTGCCAGGGACCTAATCAATACAGACATTAGTAGGCTGTTGGAACTAGACTCAGAATGATGATTATAAAGATACTAGCTGGTCTTGAAAAAAGCATAGAAGATACTAGAGAATCCCTTTCTGGAGAAGTACAATTGAACCAAGTCAAAATCAAAAAGACTATTCATGAGATGCAATCAAACATAAAGGCTCTAACTGCTAGGATAAATGTGGCAGAAGAGAGAATTAGTGATATAGAAGACCAAATGAAAGAGAATAAAGAAGCTGAGAAAGAGATAAACAACTACTGGATCACAAGGTGAGAATTCGAGAGATAAGTGATACCATTAAGGCAAAACAATATTAGAATAAATGGGATCCCAGAAGAAGAAGAAAGAGAGATGGACAGAAGAGATATTGGAGCAAATAATAGTGGAGAACATCCCTAATTTGCAGAAGGAAAGATGCATCAAACTCCAGGAGGCACAGAGAACGCCCTTCAAAATCAATATAAATAGGTCAATACCCTATCATCTAATAGTAAAAGTTATAAGTCTCAGAAACAGAGAAAATCCAGAAAGCAGCTTGGGAAAAAAGGTCTGCATCCTAAAACGGTAGGAACATTAGATAGGCAGCAGACCTATCCGCAGGGGCCTGGCAGGCCAGAAAGGACTGGCATGATATCTTCAGAGCATTAAACGAGAAAAATATGCAGCCAAGAAAACTATATTCAGCTAGGCTGTCATTGAAAATAGAAGGAGAGATAAAAAGCTTCCAAGACAAACAAAAACTAAAAGAATTTGTGATCACCAAACCAACCCTACAAGAAATATTGGAAGGGCTCCTCTAGGCAAAAAAAAGTCTAAAAGTAACATAGACCAGAAAGGAACAGAGACAATATACAGTAATAGTTACCTTACAAGCTATACAATGGCACTAAATTCTTATCTTTCAATAGTCACCGTGAATGTAAATGGGCTGAATGTCCCAATCAAAAGACACGGGGTATCAGAATCGATAAAAAAACAAGACCCATCAATATACTGTCTGAAAGAAACTCATATTAGACCCAAGGACACCTTCATATTTAAAGTGAGGGGGTGGAAAACCATTTACCATGCTAATAGACACCAACAGAAAGCTGGGGTGTCAATCCTAATCTAAAATTACATTTTAAAACAAATACTATAATAAGAGATGAGAAAGGACACTATATTATACTTAAAGAATGTATGCAACAAGATCTGACAATTTTAGTATCTATAAATCTATATATCTATGCCCCTTACATGTGAGCTGCCAAGTATATAAGCCAATTAACAACAAAATCAAAGAAACACATTGACAATAATACAATACTACTAGGGGACATTAATACTCTCCTCACTGAAATGGACAGATTGTTTAAGCAAAAGATCAACAAGGAAATGAGGGCTTTAAATGACACACTGGACCAGATGGACATCAAAGATATATTCAGAACATTCCAACCCAAGGCAACAGAATACACATTCTTCTCTAGGGCACATAAAATATTCTCCAGAATAGTTCACATCCTGGGTCACAAATCAGGTCTCAACTGGTACCAAAAGACTGGGATCACTCCCTGTGCATTTTCAGACCGCAGTGCTTTGGAACTACAACTCAAGCACAAGAGGAAGGTTGGAACAAACTCAATACATGGAGGCTAAAGAACATCCTTCTAAAGAATGAATGGGTCAACCAGTAAATTAAAGATGAATTTTAAAAATTCATGGAAACAAATGTTCAAAATCTTTGGGATGCAACAAAGGCTGTCCTAAGAGAAAAGTATATAGCAATACACATACACGCTCTTCTCAAGAACCAAGAAAGGTCTCAACTACACAACCTAACCCTACACCTAAAGGAGCTGGAGAAAAAACAGCAAAGAAAGCCTGAACACAGAAGGAGAAAAGAAATAATAAAGATCACAGCAGAAACCAATGAAATGGAAACCAAAGGAATAGTAGAACAGACTGACACAACTAGGAGCTGGTTCGTTGAAAGAATTAATAAGATTGATAAACCCTTGGCCAAACTTATTAAAAAAGGAGAGAGACAGAGTGAGAGAAAGGACCCAAATTAATAAAATCATGAATGAAAGAGGAGAGATCACAACCAACACCAAAGAAATACAAACAATTATAAGAACATATTATGGGCAACTATACGCCAGCAAATTTGACAGTCTGGAAGAAATGGACACATTCCTAGAGATGTATAAACTATAAAATCTGACCCAGGAAGAAATAGAAAACCTGAACAGACCCATAACAGCAAGGAAATTGAACCAGTCATCAAAAATCTCCCAACAAGTAAGAGTCCAGGGCCAGATGGTTCCCAGGAGAATTCTACCAAACACTGAAAGAAGAATTAATACCTATTTCTAAAACTGTTCCAAAAAATGGAAATGGAAGGTAAACTCTCAAACTCATTTCATGAGACCAGCATTACCTTGATCCCAAAACCAGACAAAGAACCCATCAAAAAGGAGAATTACAGACTAATATCCCTGATAAACATGAATACAAAAATTCTCACCAAAATACTAGCCAATAGGATCCAAGAGTACATTAAAAGGATTATTTACCACAACCAAATGGGTTTTATTCCTGGTTGGTTCAACATCGCCCAATCAATGTGATAAACCATGTTAATAAAAGAAAGAACAAGAACCATATGATACTCTCAATAGATGCCAAAAAGTCATTTGACAAAATACAGCATCCTTTCTTGATTAAAACTCTTTACAGGGGGCGCCTGGGTGGCTCAGTGGGTTAAGCCGCTGCCTTCGGCTCAGGTCATGATCTCAGGGTCCTGGGATCGAGTCCTGCATCGGGCTCTCTGCTCAGCAGGGAGCCTGCTTCCTCCTCTCTCTCTCTTTGCCTGCCTCTCTGCCTACTTGTGATCTCTCTCTGTCAAATAAACAAATAAAAAATCTTTAAAAAAAAAACAAAAAAACCTCTTTATGGTATAGGGATGAAAGGTACATACCTCAATATCATAAAAGCCATCTATGAAAAACCCACAGCTGGTATCATTCTCAATGGGGAAAAAGTGACAGCTTTTCCCCTAAGGTCAGGAACACAGGAGGGATGTCCACTATCACCACTGCTGTTCAATACAGTACTAGAAGTCCTAGCCTCAGCAATCAGACAACAACAAAAAAATAAATAAAAGGCATCTGGATCAGCAAAGGAGTAGTCAAACTCTCACTCACTGCAGACAATATGATACTTTTTGTGGAAAACCCAAAAGACACCAAACCAAAACTGCTAGAACTTGTACAGGAATTCAGTAAAGTGGCAGGATATAAAATCAACACATCAGTTGCATTTCTGTACACCAACAACAATAAAGAAGAAAGAGAAGAAACAGAAATTAAGGAGTTGATCCCATTTACAACTGTACCCAAAACCATACAATACCTAGGAATAAATCTAACCAAAGAGGCAAAGAATCTGTACTCAGAAAACTATAAAGTACTCATGAAAGAAACTGAGGAAGACTCAAAGAAATGGAAAAACATTCCGTGCTCATGGATTGGAAGGACTAATATTGTGAAAATGTCTATGCTACCTAAAGCAATCCACACATTTAATGCAATCCCTATCAAAATCCCATCAACTTTTTTCAAAGAAATGGAACAAATAATCCTAAAATTTATATGGAACCAGAAAAGACCCCGAATAGCCAGAGGAATGTTGAAAAAGAAAACCAAACCTGATGGCATCACAATTATGGACTTCAAGCTGTATTACAAAGCTGTAATCATCAAGACGGTATGGTACTAGCACTAAAACAGACACACAGATCAATGCAACAAAATAGAGAGCCCAGAAATAGACCTTCAACTCTATGGTCAACTAACATTTGACAAAACAGGAAAGAATGCCCTATGGAAAAAAGACAGTCTCCTCAAAAATTGTGTTGGGAAAACTGTACAACCACATGCCAAAGAATGAGAGTGGACCATTTCCTTATACCACACACAAAAATAGACTCTAAATGGACAAAAGACCCCAATGTGAGACAGGAATCCATCAAAATCCTTGAGGAGAACACAGGTAGCAACCTCTTCAACCTCACATCACCACAACTTCTTCCTAGACACATCACCAAAGGCAAGAGAAACAACAGCAAAAATGAACTATTGGGATCTCATCAAAATCAAAAACTTTAGCACGGCAAAGGAAACCGTCAACAAAATGAAAAAACAGAATGGGAGAAGATATTTTCAAGTGATTTATCAGATAAAGGGCTAGTATCCAAGATCTATAAAGAACTCCTCAAAGTCAACACCCAAAGAACAAATAATCCAATCAAGAAATGGTCAGAGGACATGAACAGTCATTTCTGCAAAGACATCCAAATGGTCAAGAGACTCATGAAGAAGTACTCAACATCACTCGGCATCATGGAAATACAAATCAAAACCACAATTAGATACTATCTCACACCAGTCAGAACGGCTAAAATTAACCAGTCAGGAAACAACTGGTGTTAGCGAGGATAAGGAGAAAGGGGAACCCTCTTACACTGTTGATGGGAATGCAAGCTGGTATAGCCACTCTGTAAAACAGTATGGAGTTTCTTCAAGAAGTTGAAAATAGAGCTACCCTATGACCCAGCAATTGCACTTCTGGGTATTTACCCCAAAGATACAAATGTAGTGACCCAAAGGGGTACATGCATCCCAGTGTTTATAGCAGCAATGTCCACAACAGCCAAACTATGGAAAGACCCTAGATGTCCATCGACAGATGAGCAGATTAAAAAAGATGTTGCATATATGTGCAATGGAATATTATGCAGCCATCAAAAAAGAGAAAGAAATCTTGCCACGTGCAATAATGTGGATGGAACTAGAGAGTATTATGCTAAGTGAAATAAGTCAATCAGAGAAAGACAGTATTATATGATCTCACTGATATGTGGAAGCTGAGAAACAAGGCAAAGGATCATAGGAGAAGAGAAGGAAAAAATGAAACAAGACAAAACCAAAGAGGGAGACAAATCATAAGAGACTCTTAATCTCAGAAAATAAACTGAGAGTTGCTGGAATGGAGAGGGGTGGGACAGATGAGGTGGCTGGGTGATGGACAGTGGAGAGGGTATATGTTGTGGTGAGGGCTATGAATTGTGTAAGACTGATGAATCACAGACCTGTAACCCTGAAACAAAGAACCCTGAAGCAAAGAATACATTATATGTTAATTTAAAATAAAAGAAAAAACTTTTCACTAGCAGATTAGGAAACATGTAACAGGAAAACACATTCTATTGATAAGCCTGTGAGGAAACAGGATACACTACTGATAGGAATTTGGCAAAACTTTAAACATATTTACCTTTTTATCTAGCAATCCTATTTCTAGGAATTTACCGTGAAAAGATACCTCCAGGAATACAAAAATACTCATATACAAGGTTATCCAATGGCAGCTTTTTAGTAACTACAGAATATGGAAAGTATCCTTAATGTGCACAGCTAGGAGAGAAACTAAACTAATTAGGATATAGCCACACAATGAGAAACTAAGCAGCTACTGAAAAGAAAAAAAAAAGAAAGAGAGAAAGATTATTATTAATGGACATGGAGTGCTTTCCAAGATATATTAGTAAACAAAAAGAGCGAAGTACAAAAGAATATCTACATTATGCCACAGATATAATGCTGTTTTGTTTAAAAAGAAACAGTGGAAAGCTAAAACACAAATGGGATTAGTTACCCATGCAGCGGTTAGGATTAAAAAGGAGAAAGGGAAGTGCTATTTCTCTGGTATACCTTTTTAGTATAGTACTGTCTGTTGGAACCATATTAATGTTTCACCTACTAAAATAAAGTGAGGAAGGGGGCCTGGCTGCCTCAGTCAGTAGAGCATGCAACTCTTGGTCTCAGGATGGTGAGTTCAAGCCCCATGTTGGGTACAGAGATTAATAAAAATAAATAAATATAACGAAATTAAAAATAAAAAAAATAAAGGGGGGACAAATAAAAGTTTTAAATTTAGCAGGATAAAAAAACAATATGAAATACAAACAAAAACAAACAAACCTAAGTCTTTGAAGAAACTAACCATAGTGAAGTGAAAAAGATAACTATATACCACCCCCACAGTAAAGATAAAAAGCATAAAAAATTATTGACTCTAGGGGCGCCTGGGTGGCACAGTCAGTTTAGCATCCAACTCTTGGTTTCAGCTCAGGTCGTGATCTCAGGGCCCTGAGACTGAGCCCTAAGCCAGGCTCCATGCTCAGCAGGGAGTCTGCTTAAGATTCTCTCTCTTTCCCTTTGCTCCTCCAGCTTGTGCGCGCACATGTTCTTGCTCTATTTCTCTCTAAAAATAAATACATAAATCTTTTTTTTTAAATTATTGACTCTGTGTTTGTTTTTTACAGGGGTATATATCAGCAATTCTCAAACTACTTTCTGTGTACTCTAGAACAAAGAAGTAAGTAAATGTACTGTAGATAACAGGAGCAGATTCTTCACTGTTGCAAAAGGAAGAATTATGTGTCACAACGTGAATACTTTGAGAACATAAAAATTATATTAAGATAAAAATTATAACCACCTGCTTACTCTATAACTTATCCCTAGAAACTGCAGCAAACTTCACACATTTGACTTCCTTCCTGCCATCTCCTAGAACATGCTTTATCTTTCAAGAATTTTTTACACACGTAACGTTTTCTGAAGTTATGACTTAACACAACTGAAATCACTCATTTCTATTAAAAAGCAGAGATCACTAACAACATAGCTTCAGATTTAGAATCATACAGTATTTTTTTCTTTGAAAAACTCACTACTTTCATCTTCCCTGTTTAAATTATAGCCTTGGTAAACTCAAGGAATGAGTTCAATTTTATTGTTAAACCAAGATTAAACTCATTTAATTCTTAAAATATACTTTCCAAAATAATATGTGTATAGGGCATGTATTTTCTCAAAATTTTAGACTTTTCAGTGACTTCTGATTAGTTACCATAGTTAAATGCCAACGTGTTGATGCAAAAGGTGGAGAAGTTGCTGTTTTGAATAAACCTCTGAATTTGTTTTCCAATATACAAAATAAAGGTATTACTGTGCATGGCACCTTAACAGAGTTACAAAACTCAAACTACTAAATGCATAGTAAGCTAAATAGTTTGTAGTTGACTAGATACCACTGCTACTCTTTTTAAGGTCTTCTTTGCATTGCAAAGGAAAAGCAATTAACATTTCCAGATTCCCCTTTGGAGACAGTTTTAAGTAGATAATTGGGCAGAAAAACAGCTTCCAGGTGAGTATCCTGAGAACCACTCACTTCGGTGCTACAAACTAGGAGAGTACTTAAAACTTCCAGTGGCTTCTGAGCAAACAACCAGCTGCCATGCTTCAAGTTAAAATAATCAGTGACAGCTTCCCTAATTGCCTGGAGTCTTCCAGTGGTTACAAAAGTTCCCTCTGTTAAAACCCTGATGCTTGGAATCAAGCTATAAATGACTGATACATGTGACGATATATGGGAGTATATGAGAAAATACTTTATAAACTAAAAAAGGCCATAAAAAGCATGAATTATTATTTTTGTTCCCACTGATGGGAAACTTCAGTTGAAATTGTTTTCTGATAATCAGCCTCTTTTTAGACAAATCAATACAACCAAAATAAAGCTTTCCTTCTACAAATCAATAAAATAATAAAACATTTTCTTGCTACAAAACCAAACACTCTACCTAACTTCATTTCCCCAATTAAACATTCACTCAAACCAAGGAATGTTTACCAGCAAGGCATTTTGCTAGGTAATAAGAGGACCCCCATACTTCAAGAATTTACAATATATGAGAAAATCAAAACATAATATTCAAAATATAATTGCTAAAAATCAGGAGCCACATGTGATGGGGGGTCAAAAAAAGAGGGATTAAACTTGACTTGGGAGTGAAAAATCAAGAAAAGGATTGAGAAAGAATTAAAGGTTAAATAGAACTAAACATTAAAGGATAAGAAGGTTTCACAAAGTAGATACCGTAAGAAAGGGGAAAAAAGAGCATGCTCAAAGAAACAAAGCTAGCAAATCGGGTACGTGAATGGAAAAAAAGGCATCTAACACAAGAGTGGCTTAGCCATGGAGTATGACAAACGACAGGAGGCTGAGGCCAAATAACACAAGGCCAGAAACCTAAACATTTGAACTTCACTGCTCTTAACCAACTTCAGATTCACATGGTGAATTATAAAATTTTGTGCCCTAAATAACAAAACCAGGCTGCTAATATACTCCCACAAGTAAAGCCTAATAGTAGTACGAAGAATTAAGCAGACAAAAGAAACTGATCTGCCTAAAATGCTTTTCATCCTAACATTCTTCTGCTCAAAAACCTTCAATAATTTCTGAATGCCTCCTTTTATCGACCATCAATACCATAATCCCCGTCCTACTCAACCAAATTTTCTACCATTGCCCAAACGTACAACTGACTCCAGATAGGCTATTCTCTTTATTACTGACCCTTGAGCACAGAGTATTAGTCTGTGTATTAGTATAATAGTCTAGCTGTGTATTAGTCTGTTCTGGCTGTGATAAGAAAATACTGCAGACTGGACAGCTAAAACAACAGAAATTTATCTTTCACAGCTCTGGAGGCTTTAAGTACAAAATGAAGATGCAAGCTGATGTGATTCCTGGTGAGGGCTGCCTTCCTGGCTGAAAAAAATTATAAATATCCATCTTTTCACAGTCTTCAAGTCGCCTTTTCTCTGAGTGCAGACTCACAGAGACAGAAGTTCTCTCCCTTCCTCTTCATTTAAGGCCTAGAGGATTAAAGCTCCACCCTATGACCTCATTTAACCTTAACCTTAAATACCTCCAATAACAACCCTATGTTCAAATATAGTTATATTGGGGGTTAGGACTTCAACATATGAACTTACGGGAGACACAAACTCATCCCAATACACACAGAGGCAAGATCTTGAAAGATTTTACAGCTTCTCCACTTACATTCTTCAAAAATTTCCTCCATCATGTGAAAAAGCCCAGGCTGGCCTATTAGAGGATGAGAAGCCAATGATGATGAGTGACCCCAGAGGAAACTAGCAAAAGAACCACCAGCTGAACTCAGTCAAAATCATAAAGTTATGAGAACAGAAGTGACTGTTGCTTTATATCACTAAGTTTGGAAATAGTCTGTTACAAAGCCATAAATATCTGATATGACATACCTTCTTGTTCTGCTTTTTGACCTAGATCTCTGAACTCTATAGGATTTCCCTCGACCCCTTGAACGACTTCGACTTCGTTTTCTTCTAGAGCCATAAGAAGAGCTACTGCTTGATCGATGCCTGCGTCTGAAATAAAATATAATCAAGTGTCATTTGTATAAAAAAGTGTTTATGAGAACCTGGGTGGCTCAGTCAGTTAAGCATCTGCCTTCAGCTAAGGTCATTATCTCAGAGTCCTGGGATAAAGCCCCACACTAGGCTTCCCTGCTCAAAAGGGAGTCTGCTTCTCCCTCTTCCCCTCACCCTGCTCGTGTTCTCTCTCTCTCTCATTCTCTTTTTCAAATAAATAAATGAAATTAAAAAAAAAAAATTTTACAGGCATTAAAGAGAAATCATCTAGATTCTAAAGAATCACCTCATTTTTACTACTTCTCAATCCTTCCTAGAAGCAAATAGAGAAAAAGTTATTCTTCTTGAAGAGTCAGATGACTGATTCATAACTTAGTGACTGGATCAGCTACCAATTAAAACATTAGGGGTGCTCAGTGGATACAATCCTTCAAATATTATCAGATAATATGTTATGAGAACTATACTAGTTAACATCTACAAAGAACGACAAAGGAAGAAGACACCAGACATGTGAATTGGGCCTCACAAAAAGGAACACCTTTGGAGGAGGGACGTGTTGGACCAAATGGGTTAAGGAGAAAGGGAAATATAGGCCTCCAGTAATGAAATGAGTAAAGCATAGGAATAAAAAGCAGAGCATAAGGAATACAGTCAATGATACTGTAATGGCAATGTAATGGGACAGATGGGAGCTACACCTGTGAACATAGCATAATTTATAAATTTATCAAATTGCTAAAATATAAATCTGAAACTAATACGACATACTCAAATAAAAAAGTAAAAATAAAAAACAAGAACAAAAACAAAAAAAACCTTTTAGGTTGGGACTTAACCCTCATAAATATGTAACTACTAAAAGAAAAAATGTTTCACCTAGAAAAATTAAAAGTACGAAAACATATGAACTCCAAAGAATGTTATTCTCATTACTGTACAAAAGAAAATTATGAAAATCACCTTCTATCATATGAATGAGAACGAGGCTGAAGATCTCTGGACCAAGATCTTGACTTTGACCTTGATTTCCTTCCACCTTTCTTTCGGCTGTATGTTCTACTATCTGAAGAACTACTTGAAGATGACCGTCTACGGTGTTTCTTTTTTCTCTTGCTTCTGCTTTCTTCTTCAGTATCTGAAGACCGGCGTCCCATTTCTAAGTTCAAATTCAAAGAAAATTAGTTCTAGCCCAATGGCACAATGGATGAAATTCAACATAATAATTATTGTAGAACTTTGTAAAAATTTAAAGGATCTCATTTAAAGTAAAACTTTAAATGTACTTGGTTTATTGACAAGACATGAGAAATTGCTCTAGTACAGTCTTTGAGGATTATCAATTAACAGTTTTTAAAATTCATGAACTACTTAAATGTATCCATAACTTTTTCAAATGTCTCTCAAGAGTCAATCCTGAGAACAGCTCATTATAATAATTTTCTTTTAAGTTGCACTTATCCTTACTTATATAATACTTGGTTTAGGGACTACTTGGTTTAGGGAACAACCACTAATCCTTCATTTCCACATTCCTTAAATATAAAAAGTATTTTACTATCTTTTAGAGTTATATTTTTCTAACTAAAAGTTCTAAATTTTAAATGGATAAAACCTCATTAGTCATCAACAAAGTGCAAACTGAAACAATGCACTATCACCATTTCATTAGTGAAATCTGAGGGAGGGAGGAAATGTTCACTGCACTACTAAAGTTGGGGACACCTGGGTGGCTCAGTCACTAAAGCATCTGCCTTTGGCTCAGGTCATGATCTCAGGGTCCTGGGATCCAGCTCTGTATTGGGCTCCCTGCCCAGAGGGGAGCCTGCTTCTCTCTTTTCCACTCTCCCTACTTGTGCTCTGTCAAATAAATAAATAAAATCTTTAAAAAAAAAATAAAGTACTAAAGTTGATGAGGTTATTGTAAAGTCAGTCAATTCAGCACACTGCTCGTTCCTATATAAAGTGATGGTATAATCCTTCCAGAAAGCAATTAAGCAATTTAAAGAGAGTCATAAAAATGTTGATTTTTTTTTGACAAAGCAATACTACTTCTAAGAATTTATCTGCAAAGTTTTTCTCAAAAGGAAACTATATTCATTATAACATTATTAAAACCATATCTACAGAGACTACAATTTATGAAAATATGTACCTATAAGAGGCGCCTGGTGGCTCAATCAGTTAAGTGTCTAACTCTTGATTTTAGCTCAGATCACAATCTCAGGGTTGTGAGATCAAGCCCTACGTCAGGCTCTGTACTGGGTGTGGAGCCTGCTTAAGATCCTCTCTCTCACTCTCTCTCTGCTCCTCCTCCATATATATATGTATATATATATATGCATATATATATATATATATACACACACACATACATATATATGTGTACATATGAGTAACAGCAAAATTGAAAATAACTGGTAATTTTTTTAAAATTTTATTTATTTGAGAGAGAGACTGAGAACACAAATGGAAAGGAGAAGGAGAGGGAGAAGCAGACTCCCCACTGAACAGGGAGCCTGATGTGGAGCAATTCCAGGACCCTGGGATCATAAACCAAACCGAAGGCAGACTCTTAATCTAAGCCACCGACTCAACCAACTGCCCCCAAACTAACTGATAATACTGAAGTGATGAAACTGGGTAATTATTTTATTTTACACTATTTTCTATAAGGCTATGGTAAGGCTTATAAGGCTATAAGGCTTGTATATTTAGTATACAAAAGGAAAAAAAACTACAGAAAAAGAACTTAAGGTTTTTATACCTAAGAATTAACTTAGTTGATAAGAAGCTTACTTATCTTACTTTAAAGTTAGCCTTTATAAAGAGTCTCATATGCAATCTCACTTATTTTAACAAAATAGTTATTAGCTATCTTTCAATATCACATAAAAGCAAGATCCATCGTATATAATGGTTAAGATAAACCGTTAATGGATCAGATAAATAAAAATCTCATGTTTCCCTTTAATAGTTATTCAAAATAAATTAATATCATTACTATAAAAAAAGCAATATGTTAAATTACAGCTTTGTTTTCAGAACGGTCAGATGAGGCATCCCCTCCCTAACTCTAATACAATACCACTTGAAAATTGCTGTCAGGACTAATCCAAAATTCTAAGTTATTTACCTAGAACCAGAATTAGACTTTAAATCTAGTTAGGAACCTCTAAGATGTTCACAGTTCTAACATTTTACAGTTAACAAAATATTGGAAAGACTTGGTTTTGAAACTTTCAGTAAATCACCAGTGTAGCTAAACCAGCTTCCTCACTGAAAAATGACATTGCACAGGTTAAAAGATCACCATGACCCTTTCCAGCTTCAAAATTCTATGATTATGAAATTATACATATATAGATAATATAAATGTACATATATACATATTTAAATATTTACACATATATATAACATCTGTATATTTCCATTAAAGAATGTGTACATAACTGAGTTATAACAATCACCTAAGTTTTCCTATTTCCTGGCTTTTCCTTCCTTTCTTGTTTTCATCTTTAGACAGTTAAGAATTTTCTTTACCCATAAATAAACATTTAAATAAGATGAGTTTTTATTATAATCTTCTTATCTGGTTAAAAAATACTAAAATGAGTGTGAAAGGATAAAAAAGTGTAAATTCACAAGAATTAAGAGACTAAAAGAGAAAACAACAGGAACAGTAGACAAGATATGTCAATAAATTTTCAGCAAATGAAAAACAGATGGAGGATCTAGAGCTAAGAAAGCTGAATATCACACAACTGCAGAGAATTACAACAAGAGAAAAGCCAATTCACCCAGCAAAAATCAGAAAGGCTCAGGAATTTGAGACACCAGATACCATAGCCAGCACAACAGGTCAAGACTAAAACACAGGAGTTGAAAATCTGTAAAAGAAGTAATCGCCCAGGCCCCTTCCCTGACCCAAACCAGACAAGTGATTACTCCTCCCCAAACCCAGCAGGAAAGGTGAGGGGTTTTTTTAGGAAAATAATGAAACAATAAGCAGAGGTCTAGGCACACAGTAAAAGAGGGCAGAAAGATGCTAAACTAAAAGTTAAAGGAAAGTGAAAGTCTTCAATCTAATGGGAAATACTGCAGCACTAATGTGCTTGGATCCAAGAATTCCGGAAACGGATTCTTTGCAAAAACTGAATAGTCAAAAAAGGTATACAAATATTTAAAGCTCCCCCGGGGGAAAAAAGGCCAGGCTCTTATCCAATCACCCTATCACCAAGCCCACCAGTTACCAAACCCAAACCTTAAACACAGTAAACTTTTCTCCGTAAACTTTTTAAACTTTTTAGCAATTATACAATGAAAGGTAACCAGTCACGTGATGAAAGCCTTTATCCTAAGAGACAGAAACCAAAACAGAAAGAATAAAAGCAACTTGTAGTAAACAAGAGACATCAAAAAAATTACTGTTAATATCCCCAGAAACACATGAGAAGATGATCCAGCAAACAAGAATAGGAGGAACACTCAAAGAACAGGAAAACTTTAAATATAAGCAAATGATAATTTGTAATAAAAAAATACAATAGGGTTAGAACATAAGGTCAAAGGACTCACAGAAAGGAGAGAGAAAAAGATAAAAAACAGGAGGTAAAAGAAGATCAATCTAGAAAATCCAATATCCAATCAATATGCATTTCATTAAAAAAGAATGCAAAAAGGAGATATAGAAAAACACCCAAAGAATTTCCAGAATTGAAGGATATCAACTGTTTTAAATCCCCAAAACAATGAATTAATAAAAGATTTACACCAGGGGCACCTGGGTGGCTTAGTCAGTTAAGTGGCCACTTTTGGTTTCAGCTCAGGGTCTCAAGATTCTGGGACTGAGGTCCCCTCCCCACCTCAAGCTCCATACTCAGAGGGGGGGGTGTTTGCTTGAGGATTCTTTCTCCCTCTGCCCTTCCCCCAGCTCATGTGCAAGCTCTCTCTCTAAAATAAGTAAATCTTTAAAAAAAAAAAAAAAGACATATACCACACATAGCTCAGAAAAATACAGACAACAGCCATATACAGATCCTAGAAACTTCTTAAAAGAAAAAATGGTATAAAGCAACACAAAAAACAAAAAAGACTTGCCTTCACATATCTAAGTGAAAATGACTTTCAACCTCTCTATATTCAACCCAATCACTGATCTAGTAAGAGATCAGAATAAAGACACTTTCAAATATGCAGTCTCAAAATTATACCTCGCATTCACCCTTTCTTAGGAAACTACCAGAGGATGTACTCCACCAAAAGTAGAGAGTAAACCAAAAAGATGATCCAGATCCAGAAAATCTAACACTAGAGATAGGTATAAAGTCTCAGGATGGTATTGGGCTTAGGTATAAGAGATACATCAGAGGGCGCCTGGGTGGCTCAGTGGGTTGGGCCGCTGCGTTCGGCTCAGGTCATGATCTCGAGATCCTGGGATTGAGTCTCGCATCGGGCTCTCTGCTCGGCAGGGAGCCTGCTTCCCTCTCTCTCTCTCTGCCTACTGTGATCTCGCTCTGTCAAATAAATAAATAAAATCTTTAAAAAAAAAAAATTTAAAAAGAGATACATCAGAGAACAAGAAACAAAAATCCTTGCCCTCTAGCTTATGCTTGAAATGGAACAGCAATTCTCAAAATGGGGTCTGTAGGTCCCTGAGGGTCCTTAAAAACCTTTCAGAGGATCCAAGAGGTCTAAACTATTTTCACTATAATACTGAAACATGAGGGGTGCCTGGGTGGCTCAGTGGGTTAAAGCCTCTGCCTTCGGCTCAGGTCATGATCTCAGGGTCCTGGGATAGAGCCGCGCATCGGGCTCTCTGCTCAGCAGGGAGCCTGCTTCCCCCCCTCCTCTCTCTCTACCTGCCTCTCTGCCTACTTGTGATCTCTATCTGTCAAATAAATAAATAAAATCTTAAAAAAAAAATACTGAAACATGATTTATCTTTTTCACTGGGTTGACTTCTGATGTAAATAAAACTAAAAATAGGCAAAACTGCTGGTGCCTTAACAGGAATCAAGGAAATGGCACCAAACTGTACTGTATGACCACTGTAGTGGACATTATATTCTTCACTGCAACACACAGTTTAAAAGAAATTTTTTTAAGACAGTTTCACTTAAGAATGTCCTAGACAGAAGAGTAAAAATCATTAACTTCATAAATTTTAAACCTTGAACACACATCTTTTTAATATTCTGTATGATGAAATGGGAACTACACTTACCCACTGCTGCATATTAAAGAATAATGGTTATTTTGAGAAAAAGTGTTAATACAAACAAATTTCAAATTGAACAAGCTTTTATCATGACACTATCTCTAAAGAACTAACTATGACTATTCAGACTTGGGTATTAGGCAGACATTTGCCCAAAAACCAATGAAGAGACTTTTTCATTTCAAGGAAAGCTGACATTATTTGTTACCCATGATAAAATCTGAGCTCTTAAGCAAAAATTAGAACTTAGGATAACTTGTATCCACCACCACAAGAGTGACAGCTTCCCACTCAGTACTTGACAATTTCTGTGTTGAGATCGGTGGTGATATTCAAAAATGTGAATTTTTTAAATTACATAATAAAGACTCAAAATTCAGAAGGTATGCGTAACTCAGTGAACCACTATTCTCCCATAGGCCAAGTCAGGATCTCACAGAATCATGCCTAGGTAAAAAAAAATCCACTCACAGTATAAGACAAACCCATAGATTTTAATGTGATAGACTACAAAGTCATTGACATGTTTTCAAAAACCAGACTGCAACTAACCTTTAAGAAACTACTACTTGTCAAGTTTTAGTGTAGTATGAAAGAAGTAATTATCGGCAAAGGCTATTAAAATACTTTTTTCCAATACCATATCTTTGTGAACCCAGATTTTCTTTATATATTTCAATCAAAACAACTCATCACAACGGAACGCAGGAGCAGATATAAGAATCCAATTATCTTCTATTAAGCCAGACATTAGAGGGTTGCAAAAGTAGAAAATAATGTCACTTTTCTCACTAAGTGTGTTCTGGAAAATATAGTTACTTCATACAAATGTCTTATTTATGTTACCATGTAATGGGCTTATTATTATTTTTAAGTGGATTAATAAATATTCAAAATTTGCTTATGTAATTGCTAGTAAGGCAGTATTTACAGATATAGCCCATATAGATAAAAGTTCTTGGGAGTACACAATAATTTCTAAAAGTGTAAAGGAATCCTAAAACTAGAAAGTTTGAGAACCATTGCTCTAAGGTATCTACAGTTACTTCCATTCTCCATTCTTGTCCAGCTTATTAAGTACCCACATAAAAAAGGACACAGATTTAATTACATATCTTATTGCTGACTGGAAAAAAAATAGAGAATTGGAGGTAAGTATACATTTTCCTTTGTTTTAATTTCAAACAACATAATTCACCCATAATAGAAGAATGATTACATTTAACCCAGAAAAATTAACGGTAGATATAAAGCCTCTCCTTAAAGACACTAAATAAAAAGTTTAAAAACCATGTCACCAAACTATAAATACATTTTCAAGTAACATATTTACACTTCAGAAAAATTACTCTGAAGTATAATCAATCCTCAAGAGACTGCAGAAGCCCCAACACTTATTATAGTTAACTTCAAATATTTATTCAGAAAACTGAACAAGAGCAAATGAGAGATCCAAAAATTGTCTTCTCCATCAATGATGGGTACTGAATTCCTACTCACCACCCTAGACATCTCACTTCTGGATGTCCATAATATCATGGCATACAATTGAATATACTTGCTCATTCAAGTCAAGGTTGTCAATTTATATTACACACTCCTAGTAAGAAAGAACTCCTTATACTTAACTCCACTATATGATATAGTACATGAAAAGACACATTAATAACTCTTTCTGATAAGGGCAATAATGAACTGAGCAGAGATTTTTAGGAACCCCACAAGCTAACAATTTTTCAATATACCTGTAAACAGAAAACCCAACTATAGGAATGAACTCCTACAGCTCTTGGTTTTCTGTCCCCCTTCTGTCTTCTAGTACTTCCTGGTTACAGTCTCCTGATTGCAAACCTCCCCCAAATATTCCCACTACCAAATTGAAACCAGGAGAGGTAATGACTACAACAGGACATCTATTTACAAAAACATCTCACTGAAAAGTTCAAGTGACTTACTTAAGACATGAAGCCAAGATGTGATCATTCAAAAGAAAGCTCAAAGGTATACACAAGTAGTTCCTTTGTCTAGTTATTAATAAAGGTACATGAAACAGTTAGCCTTTTTCAGAAAACAGGTAGAGGGGAAAAAAGATTCCTAGAGAACATGACAGTTTATAATTATTTCTCTACTACTCATCCATTCGTATATCAAACTATATTTTTTAATCTTGGACAAATGGCTTAAAAAAAAAAAAGTCATGTCAATGGGAAATCCACCTCAAAAAGGTAAAGTAAAAATGGGGCTAATAGCATTTAGCATAGGAAGAAACCCACAAACAAGTACAAAGCCATGCAAACGCAGTAAAAGAACTGTGGTAAAATTCTAATTTAAGATAACACAGCAAATTTCAAAAAAGACAGAACTGTCAAAGACACACCTATCATAATTAAAAATTTGTAAACTAGTATCTCTTTTTTTAAAGAGCATTATCAGTCCTAAGAATTTCTCCCCAATGGTTTGAAAATGAAAGCAGAAAATTCATCTATACATTTACTGTAACAAAATCATTACAGAAGTTTTCCAACTCTTAACACAACTTTTTGCTAAGATTGGTGGAACTGGTAAGGCCAATTAATACATACCAGCTGCCTTTAATTTTTTTTTCTATTTCAAACATTTTTAGCTCTCTTATTGAAGACCGTAACAGTAGTAAAGTGTTACCACTTGGCAGGAATCTCCTTTGCTTGTAAAGAAAGTGAGTATTTATAGACTCTAAAGCTAGACAGGATACACAGTTCCCCACAAGGTCGCACCTGCCATACTCAAATCCTTAAACCTGAGAATTCTGCATATTCCCCTCACTTAGTGCTTTTATGTCTAGATGAGCGCTGGAATACTTTTTTGTAACAGAAAAAAATATTTGATTTATGTAAATACCTAGTACCTACTTAGTTGAAACTCAAATAGTTTGGTGCTAATTCTGAAAACGCAATTAACAAAAAATTTAGGCTTCCAGTGTACATTTAAATATGTATAACCTCTAAGATAGAAGTTATGCTAAGGCTGATCTAAAATCATGAGTCCGCAACATGTCTAAGTAGTGCATTATAACCTCTCACCAAAGTGAATAGAGATTAAGGGCAGCCATGTGCTCCTAAGGAAGCCCATAAAGGTGGTCATATGACCACAAGGCCAAAAATTCTGAGGTCAAGAAAATTGAAGGTTTAAAGCGAATATATTTATATGTGAAGGAAGTTAAGTCCACCTCACCCAGCACCATCTCTCTCTCAGCAAGAGTGGGAGCGCGGAAGGGGGACAGGGAGGGAAAGAGGTGGATCTCAAGTACCGACAGCAGAGTGAGTGGGGTGCAGTGCACCAGGTTGCAGCCTCCCTCTTGCTCCATCCTACTATAGCTAGTGACGAAGCACCAACACACTGCAAGATGAGCACAGAAACCCAAAAACAGTGATGGAGGACCAGGGACTGGGGGTGCAGATGGAGGTGTGGTCTAGGTATGAAGAGAATTTAGAGCTGGTTAACTCTTCCTCATCACCACCAGACTAAAGGCCTAGCTTGAGGCCTGCGACCGCACAGTACCCCAGAGGCACCCACCACCCAAACACCCCAACTTGGATTTCCAGGGTCAGAAAGCGCCAGGTACCGGGCGCATGCGTGCTGCGCCACTCCGCACGCCTCGCGGCCACCACCCACCACCCCCTCCACCCCCACTCCACGTCGCCTTCCCCGCGGACTGCGCCAGGCCCCGCGCCGCTTCTCGCCGGAGCAGGGCCTCGGAACCTTGCGCCCGCAGCCGCCGCCTCCCAGGTTCCGGATGCGGGCATCACCTGGGTCCTGGCCTCCGGCTTCACGCCTCCCGTTGACTTGCAAGCGCCACAGACCAAAAAACCTTCCTTCAAATCTGGGCGCCGCTGCCGTCCTCCGAACTTGGTTCAGTTTAAGCTCACCGCCTTCCTGGTTCCAGCGCCAGGCAGCCTCAGCCGAGCTTCCGAGTGCATCGATAGAGACTGCCAGGAGTTAGAGGAGTACCGAGGGAGTAGATTGTCACGCCGCCAATTTTTTGTTTGGTGTTGGTTTTGCGTTCTTGCTTATTTGATTTTGTTTGTTTGTTTGTTTCCCAAAAAGCAATAAAGGTGAAGACTGAAAAGTGTTATTGCCTTAGTAACCGTCGCTATCGTCTTAGATAATCAGTAAACAAATCTGCATCGTAGGAAGTTATGTTTAAGACACCACACGTAGCAAAATTAGTTATCTCACTCTGGGGGAGGAAGAAACTAGCCCAACGATAATAAATCATGGGAGTGTGTCTGTGTGGAGTCGTGTGTGATTAAACTCTAATGATTTATTTGCAAAAATGCATTAAAATCGGTGTTTCTTCTACCCTGAAGGTGAAGGCATTCACAGGTTGGGTGCAAATTAGTTTCCCACATTAAAGTTAACGGGTTGGTGGAGGAATGGAAGAAGGCTGCCTGAGGCAGGGAGCCGAGGTTTCTTCTGAAAGAGAAATTAAACGTATAGATTTTTTTGTTGTTGTTTAAACCAATAGAAATTACAGCGATTCAGCATTTTCTGTGACTCACACTACATTATTTAACTGTAAGAAACCTAAAGGAGGTGAATAAACCCTTGGCCTTGGTTTGGGTAGACTGGAAGAACCAACTCGTCAACTGATAGATATCCAGGCTAGAGTTTTCCGCTGACGGTTTGAGAGGGTGAAAATCACCTCCACAAATATATTGCTCATAAATGACTTTACCTTAAATAACCAGTTTTGAGGGACCGTTTTAAAACTTAACTACTACACTACACGTTTATTTTAAATAATTCAAGAGCTGGGGAGTGGGGGGAGCTTGGCGTCCTGAATTTCATTGGAACCTGTGTATCTGTCTGCAGGTTGTCAACTAAACTTTATTCAGTGTTGCTGTTGGTTTTTTTTTTTCTTTTTACCAAAACCACGTTTTGAAAAACCCTGTCTCAAGAAAAAATTTTTTATCTAATGAAACATCCTTAGAACTTCATGAGCATTTATTAGCATATGATTTTAAAACTTTGTTGATGTTGGTTTTTAACTAAACTTCCCTTGGGGCAGTGGAAATCTGTGGGAAGGCACTGCAGATTTCTCACATCCGCATCTGATATTAACACTACTATTCCTAAATGTATACAAAAAGCCGATATGCCAGGAAAATCTATGGGAAAAATCTATTTGGTGTGAGTTCCATGATGATTGTGTCTGAGACTTCCCTGATCACCTTTAAAGTGGTCATTTTTCCCTCAAGCTCAGTAGACAGAATTTTAAAAGTAGCTATTGAGTCTCCTGATCCCTTGCCAGACTTCTAATAGTGATTATGTTGGAGCTGTTTGTGAATACACATTTAACACCTCAGTTTTAGAGCTCTTTGAGCACCACATCTATTTAGCTGACCCCATTCCTGGTCATTCTGCTAAATAACCTGAAAGATGGATTTTCATAAAGGATTAAAGTTTTATGGTTATTCTCTGATAATATCAGAATTGAAGTGGTTACAAGTAGGAAACCAAGACTAAGTGTAAAATCATGTTTCTAAATTCATAACTTTGAAAAATGTGAGTATGTGAGTCTCTTTTGTAGTGTGATAAAATAGAAGCAAGCACTCATATAACTCATTAATACCTAAAAGCTATTGCTACTGGAAACAAAGATTTTAATTATTTCCGCTAAATACAGCACTAAATGTTTTAAGAAGAACAAAGGACAACTTCAGAATTCAAAAGAAAAAAAAGACAAAGTAACATTCCTAAAAAGTATGATTTTCATTTTCCTTAAATGCACTTAAATGTGAACATTTTAATCTGAAGAGTAGTATATATAGAATGACAAAGGTACATATAGCCTCTATTTTTATATATTCTAGAACCACTGATGATATAATTGTTTTCTCTTTTTACAAATGATTCAGATTGTTTTGATGATAGTTTTCAAATTATCTGTTCATGCCTCAATCGAAGGGCAGAAGTATACCTAACACATTTCTGTAACTGCTTTTATTTTTCCTGAGAGTATCAAATCCAAGAAAATGAACTACTTACATTTAACATCAGAAGAAAACCTGCATTAATATTCATACTACTTGAAAATGTCCCCCAAACCACACTTGGAGAGATATATTTGTTTGTAGGCTAGAGTAATTATCTTTCCTATGTAAATATTCTTGTGTGAGATATATACATGGCCACACCGTCACTGCAAGCTTTGCCCTACACAGGACAAATGACTCAGTAATATAGATGTTCCTTCCATATAACAAACTATTTCGATGAAAATAGTCCAGGAATAGAATTTTAAATTGTGGCTTTGACAGGGAGAGAGAGAGACCTTTCTCCCGGTGACTCTCTTTTTGAATAGTCCATGATTTAAAAAAAAAAAAATTAGATGGGGCATAAACTTAACATGAATTTTTTTTCAAACTCAAAGAGGGATAATAATTCACTTTTCAAGATTAGGAAATCAACTAGAATGTTTCTGAGGATGCTAAAGAATACCTCCTGTAGTTAATTTTGGGAGGGGTCCGGGTTCAGGGAGTTGTAAGGGAAAAGGGATCAGGATCCTGAGACCTCAAAGAGGGAACGAAGTCAAACTGTCCTTGACCAGGCGCTAAAGAAACACTTTAAAATGGAATCTGTCAGGGAACAGCTGCTCGGGAAATGTGTTAAATAAACTGGCCCATACGAGTTGGGTTTGTCTGTAGAGGTGTCGGCCTGGGCTCCAGTGCACGAGTAGTGGGGTGAATCACAAACTCCCCTGGGCGGGGAGCTTAGTGAAGACCCAAGCTCAGCTCTGGCCGCGAGCCGGGAAGCCCCTTAAGGAGCCGCGCGGGTCTGGAAAGCTGTAAAGGACCCTGACTCTGAGCAGGTTTGTGAACCCAGGTTGCCGAGCTGTGTGGGTTGATGTGCAGGATGTAGGTTTGGGACACAGGGCCAGGATACGGAACTGGGGTGCGGGGCACCTAATGCAGGTCAAGGAAGCCTGGCAGCAAGGCGGGGAGGAGCAGTTGCGCGGCACCCTGACGCGGTGCGAGGTTGTGGGGTCGAATGCCCAGTCCGGATACCCGACTGACTCCGGCAGCCGCGCACTTGTCAGTTTCCTCTTGGCCACGCCCCGGCGGAGTAGGTCCAGCTCCCCAGTGTTTAACTGAATCGTGACACCAACGCAAAATCCACGCCTAATTAAATTAATTAGGGATTCTCGTCAATCCTGGATTAATGGCCAAGAGCACAGGCGGCCGAGGCTATCTGAAAACCGGGACGGCCTGGGACCGGCTTCCTTTTCCCGCCCCCTCCCGTCCCCTTCTCTGCCCTCCCACTCCTGCTCCAGCCTGCCTGGACTCCAGCCTCAATCAATCTCAATCTCTCTCTCTCTTTCTCTCTCTCTCCACCCCCCCTCTTTCTCTCTCTCTCTCTCTCTTCCTCCCTCCAACCCCCCCCCCCCCCAGGTAGTGGTGCGGGTGCTTCCCCAGGAAGGGGCTCCCTCCGAGTTGCGAAGGGGAGGTAATTTACTCAGAACAAGGGGCCGCCTTTGCGAAGTATAAATAGTGAGACTTCAAGCGCAGCATCGCTATCAGATCTGAACTCTCCGCAGGAAGAATTGTCAAAGATCTTAACATTGAACAAGCGCGCTCCGGCAGGGAAGCATCAGTTCCCATTTCCCTCCTGCGGCCCCCGCCCCTTCCCTTCCCTCCTCCTCCTCCTCCTCCTCCTCCTCCTCCTCCTCCTCCTCCTCCTCCTCCTTCTTTTCTTCCTCCTCCTTCTCTTCTTCCTCCTCCTCCTCTTCCTCCTCCTCTTCTTACTTCTTTTTCTCCTACTTCTCCTCCTCTTTCTTCTTTCTTCTCTTCTTTTTTTTCTTCTTCTTCTTCCTCCTCCTCCAGCTCCTCCCCCACCCCCTGCCCCATTGATGTGTTATTATTGGGGGGGTTGGAGCAGTAAAAAAAGAAGAAGGAAAAAAAGAGCGGGGCTCGGCTGGGAGAGGTTGAGCGCGGGGCTGACCGGCTTCGGCGGCGATGGAAGAACTTACGGCGTTCGTCTCTAAGTCTTTTGACCAGAAAGTGAAGGAGAAGAAGGAGGCGATCACGTACCGAGAAGTGCTGGAGAGCGGGCCGCTGCGCGGGACCAAGGAGCCGACGGGCTGCGCCGAGCCGGGCCGAGACGACCGCAGCAGCCCGGCAGTCCGGGCGGCCGGCGGAGGCGGCGGCGGAGGAGGAGGCGGAGGCGGAGGCGGAGGAGGCGGAGGAGGTGCAGGAGGAGGAGGAGCAGGCGGAGGAGCTGGAGGAGGGCGCTCTCCCGTCCGGGAGCTGGACATGGGCGCCGCTGAGAGAAGCAGAGAGCCTGGCAGCCCGCGGCTCACCGAGGGTAACGGCCTAAAACCCCAGCCGCGATTCCCCTTCCCGCCTTCCTGACTCCTCTCAGGCAAAAGAGGACTCCGAGGCCCAGCGGGGAGAGGGGCGGGACGCGGAGAGGGCCCTTGGACCCCAGCTTTGGAAGCTAGAGTGATGATGGAAGGGTGGGAGTCCGGTGGTGTGCACGGTCGTGGGTGGGGTCCGAGTGTTTGTGAAGACGGGGGGCGTGGGTTTGCGCGCGCCCTTTCCAGATGCTCCGGCTTTGCCGGTTCCACTGTAGCGCGTTTCACCAGCCGGAGGATGGGCCGGCAGCCCAGACGGCCAGCGGGCGGATGGGGAAGTTCGCTGGGCCCGGCTGCGGCGGGGGTGCTGACAGCAGCTGGGCCAGGCGGCGGGATTATGGTTATCATCTAGCGCCGAGTTTGCGGGAGCCCCTTTCCTAGGCCTGAGAAAGAAAGAAAAAGACAGGAAGGAGAGAGAGGGGAGAGAGAGATTTCACTCTTGGGTCGCCCCAGGGTTTCCGGCCGCGGCTAAGATGCACTCAAGTCCACGAAGATCCTGGCTTCTCGGATCTTGGAGGTCAAAACTTCTTATTCTCTTTGAGCTATTAAGATCGAACAGGGCCAAGGCAGTCTAGACTGTTCTCTCGGGAGACACGTTAAGCTCCCTTTTTTGGTGGGTTTTTCCATATTTACACAATTCCATTGCTGTTTCGAATCCTTTAGTACTCTGGTTTTTTGGGAGGGGGGGTGTGAGGAATCCTTTGGTGCCAGCAAAGTGTTAGGAAATGGCTTTATCTAGATGGTGGAGCGTCCTGTACCAATTCAAAAGAGTTCAACAATAAAATTAATTTGGCACTTGGTGCCTGCAGTAACTGGTGTGCTGCCATATTTTTCCAATTAGGAAAATATGTGACATGCGTAGAATCACATATTTAAGCAAGCAATTAAGTTGTTTATAACACGGTCTGTTCCTGTTTAGGCCAATAAATGAAATTTGGGGGCAAAATAGAGATTATATTAAGTCTATTAATCAAGTGGAAATGTGGACATCTTTCTCTTTGAAGCTCCAAAAGTTTGAAAGGCATCCACTGTGAATGACATGAAATAGACAAAGCCTTCTCAACCCTTAAGTAGAATCTGAAGGGTGTGCTTTCATATTTAAATTTCATTACAATATCAGTGGAAATATTTTATTAACTTGGCTCCGAATGTTAGCTGTAATGTTATCCGCTTCCTCTCCCGTGGAAGGACGAATGTCCATAAAACGAACTCTGAGTACAAGAAATGCAGGCAACACTTAAGATCATGATAGCTAGACTGCTAGACTGGGCTGGGATCTAGAGACTTTTCTTCTCCCAGACCAGGCAGCAGGCCCTCCTAAATTTGGAAAATGGTGGCACAGCTGACAGGCGGCCAGTGCAGCCTCCCAGGCGTGAGTCCGCTGCTCCAGGCCCAGGGTACACCAGCCCACCGCATCGCGCGGTTAGGGTCTGAACCCGGGCAAACACAGTCCTGGAATTGTGGATTTCCAAGCTCAGGACAAGTATTAATTTCTCTGCAGGCTGGTTCTTCCGGAAATGATTTTTAACACCCATGCTGATCGGGATCCTGGGCTAGGAAGAACTGCAAATAGCCTCGACTATCCAAACTCAGCTTTGACACCTTATAAAAAACCCAAGGCTCCGACTCAGGCGCAGAGGATGAAGGATCCAAAGGGCAGCTTATGTTGATACGGGCTCCCCTGATCACTGCCCTTTGGCCTAAATATATATCCCTCGGGTGACTCTGTATGCTCACACTCTCAGAGCTCCTGTTTTTTAAGGGAGAAGGAAGGACAGTAAAGTAGCAACGGATGTGTGCAAACCCAGAGCAGAAAAAAAATGCATATTTTATTAAACAACGGAGCTGCTAGATGAATGAAAAGGCTTTGCGCAACCAATAGAAACCAAGGATCACGAATGTTCTGCTTGAACCTGTTGATCTCTGTGGGTTTAAGCATTTAGGGTCGAGTCTGCCTTTCCAGTGGGGCGGGAGAAGGAGAAAACTGAGGCAGCGGTCTGTTTCGCGCGCCTCGCGAAGCTAGTTATCTCCGCTCTCGCCTTTTGGCCTGGCGTGAGCCGCAAGCCCTTCAGGCAGCCAACATGGCGTGGGTGCCTCTGCTCAGGCACCCAGTGTCCGGCATGCGGGGTAGGGACTGCTTGGCCGCCCGTGGTCCTCCGCAGGGTTAGGCTTGAGCGCTGGGTCAGCACCGAAAGCCCGGAGATGCGGCTCCCAGTCCCACTCAGCACCCGGGTCTTGTTCCGCCGCTGCGACCCTTGGGCCCAATTGTTCCCAAATTAGAGCAGCAAGTTTAGAGAAACAGAGAGCCAGCGACGGTCGGAGCAGGCCTGAGAATAGCCCAGCATCCTGGGAGTAGCCGGTGAGAAGCCGGTGCTTGGCCTCGCCGCGCCCTTCTGCCCCGACCGGATTCTGTGTCTGGCCGGGCGCGGCGCTCTTGATTCCGTGCCTGCGAGGGAGAGGGTGAGTGCGAGAGAGGTTGAGTGGAATGGATTTGGTGTTCGCGGGGGAGGGCTGGGGATGGTGGAGCGGACAGTGAGGAGGTGAGTTGAGGCTACAGTTGCGAAGGGGTGAGTGGGTGAATAGCTGGGGGCAGGCGGTCGCCCAGAGTTGATCTTCTCGCGTCTCCAGAATCCTCTTCCTCAGGACAGGGTGAGGGACTAGACAGGAACTCCGGGAGGGGGCAGGATCCTCCATCATTTTGTAGACAAATCTAGTAGCAGGATTTGCTGTGTTGTTTTTGTACGTACGTACGTGTGTGTGTGTGTGTGTGTGTGTGTGTGTGTTGTGCGCACATGGACATATGCGTGGCTTATTTGTGGTGCCCCTCCAGTGTCCCCAGAGCTGAAGGATCGCAAGGAGGATGCAAAAGGGATGGAAGACGAAGGCCAGACCAAAATCAAGCAGAGGCGAAGTCGGACCAATTTCACTCTGGAACAACTCAACGAACTGGAGAGGCTTTTCGATGAGACCCACTACCCAGACGCTTTCATGCGGGAGGAACTGAGCCAAAGGCTGGGACTGTCCGAAGCCCGAGTGCAGGTATCCAGCTGTGAGGAGGTCAAGGCAGGGCACCGGGAGTGGAGGAGGGGCACGCGTGGGGTTAGAGAGGCCGCTTGGGAGACACACACGGAGGGCGCAGGTTCAAGAATCTGGAGTGAGGTGAGAAGGGATGGGATATCTTTACTAGTGGTCTTATTTTCCAAAGTAAATCTTAGTCTTGTAGACTACCCCCCACCCCATCCCAACATATGTTCCCAGCAGAAGAAAGCTGTGCTGGGCTTGCTCCCAGAGTTTCTATAAACCACAACCACCCCCCGCCCTCCTCGCCTTACGATGCCTTTAATGTGGTTTAATCCTAATGGGCCTACTTTTATAAGCCTTAAAAAAAAAATCCCACAGAAAACGTTTTATCTTCTGGATGCCTTAAAAGTTACAACGAATATTTTGTTCGCCTGAGTTGGTTTTCCTTGAGGGCCTGCTCCGGGGTCTAGGGTTGCCAAGCGGATATGCCAATTAGGTTTATAGATGTACAGACTATAAAGAAAATTAGCAACTGTTAAGTGTGGAAATTTACAGTTTGCCGTTAGCAGTCGATCTCAAACTGTGTAAAACAGTGGAGACAGAAATGCATTTTGGTCACTCTTTGTTCCCTCACTTAACCAAGACAACAAACCTGAACCGACAGAACTTGATTTTAAAACAACTTACATATCTTAATATTGGCATTCCCAGAGTCCAACACCCAACAGGTGCCATATGTGATGAAGTTAGAATTGGAGCAGGTTTCTTGTTTTTTGTTTTTTCACTGGTTGTGGGGGTGGAAGTAATGGCAATAGGCTTTGGGGGCATTCAAGGTAGAAAATTATATACACACATGGATACATATCCTTCTGCTTTTATGGAGAAAACATTTAAGTGTTCAGACTGTATTTCCGCTCAAATAATAAAATAGAAGAAAATGATGGTCATTATTTGTTTGAACACATGGAGCAGTTTTAGGCCTGAACATCTGCAGCTGTTATAAAGTATCACTGTAACAGATACTCCCGGGGTCTCTGGGTGAAGAGACCACCATCTGCAGCAAACTATGCAATTCTTATGGGGCTTCCCGCATCTTGTAATAGGATCAGGACAAAAACAGAGCAGTCACGTTGAAGGGAAAAAGTAATAATAGGCTGCCTTGGTCATCACAGCCGTCAATAGAAGGCTCTGCTCTTCCTTTTTAAGCCTCTGCTGCTTTGCTGTATGTACTCAAATCTCTAGAGGCTCAGCAACCCCTTAAAGACATGATGATAATTATTACAGTTATGAGCATTAGTATCTCAGTTCCAACTCTTCTAGGGGAAAAAAGAGGCAAGAAGCCTCAGGCCATGTGAGTTACACAAAGGATGCCACCCTGGCATGAAATCTACCCTTCTATTACACTAAATGGCAGGGGAATTTTTGAAGATTTATATTGACTATGACACTTGCTTTCAAAAACAAGAAAAAGCTCTGAAGCAGTATTTTTCTTTTATAGTTTTTTTCAAACCTTAATTTGTGAATCAGTCAATATGCTGTATTATTGGAACATAATGCTGTATGATTGGAGTGTAAAAACAAGCTTTGTATGAATTTTTAAAAATCTGTCATACTGCCTCTGAAAGTTGGCAAGTGTATTTAAGAAGGTAATATGTGGGAGAAGACAGTATCCAGAGTGACTTGATTCATACCTTCCCCTTCTCACAGAATATTGTCTTTTTTTTTTCCCTCATAAGAAGTGAACTTTATTGCTGGTCTTCATTTTTTCATACTTTTATTTAAATTTTAGGGTTATTTTCTACTACCCTAAGCGTAAGCAGTGGATTTTTCCTGTAGAAGCGAATTAGATTATCATGATAATGACACAATTATTCTGCTACTGTGTTACACTCTACTGCACAGAGGAACAGAGAAATTCTAAACTTCTTTGTAGTGAGGCTTTTATGGCACTAATTACCTCTTCCCCCACTCTTATCCACCCCCCCCCAAACAGAGTCACTATTTGCTTTGGTGTTTGGTTTTTCTTGAAGATGAAGCTAATTAATATTACAGGCTATTAATGAGCACATTCTTCTCAGGTCTTACTGGGCAAACATCTAAACCCATTATCACTTTAGTATCAGGTATCAGGGAGAGTTTTAGGCCTTGGGGACTCTATAATGTAGAAAGATGAAACCAGGACTAATAGTAATTTATCAAGAAACAATTTATCTTGAAAAAGACTATGAAATTCTTTTTTGTCATTCATTTACCTTATTTGACTTTGGAAATTGAGAGTGTTTTTTATAATTCAAATATTGCTTGCTATATCTCTCAATCCTTGCCTAAAATACTAATTTTTTTTCAGTATACTCTGGTAATTAAAGAAATATGTTTGAGTTCATAAAATCTAGATTTTATTTTATTTTTCCAATTTGTAGGTTTGGTTTCAAAATCGAAGAGCAAAATGTAGAAAACAAGAAAATCAACTCCATAAAGGTATGCTTCTCAGAGAACATCTGATATTCTAAGTAAAAAGAGCACTGGGTAATATTGTTATACAAAGTCAGAAAGAAACTCAGAAAGATAATCATGTTCTCTATTTAAAATCTGCCTGAAAGCAGTTAATGAGAGTACTAAAGTACGGGAGTACATTTATTTTCATTATGGCAACTGTTTAGGAAGATAACAGTCCAATTCCAAAGGAGTTTGTTCTATTTTGGTATTGTTCGGAACTCTGGGAAACAATGCTGGAAATATTAAACTCACATTATTGTGTTTTATCCCCCCCCCCCTTTTTTACAGGTGTTCTCATAGGGGCTGCCAGCCAGTTTGAAGCTTGTAGAGTTGCACCCTATGTCAATGTAGGTGCTTTAAGGATGCCATTTCAGCAGGCAAGTATAGCCCAGTTTCAACCAGTTTTCAACTGTAAAAAGACCTGGATGTTTGCTTGAATTGTTGAATATACCCTCTCTGAGTCCTAGTGTTGGTGTCCTTGCAGTTGAAGAATAATTTTGAGATGATATAGTAAATCTACTCCCCTTTAAAAACCTATAAAATGTCAGGGGCCTACATGCCTAGTCCTTTCTGTTCTCATGGGAAACCTGCAGAGGCCTGAGGCCAGCAACTGGTCCTTTAAAAATGCACTAAAGATTGCACTTGGGGAGAGGAAGGAAAAGCCTTTTGATTAAGATTTTGTCAGATCCAATACAGAGGTTAGTCCTAAGGTGTTTTCTAAGGCAACTTTCTAAATATTTTTCTAGGTATTTCCTTTCCCTTAGTCACAATAAATGTCTCTGACAAAAGAAAAGTAAATAAATAAAAGTACTTCCAACTCAGACTTGATTTTTAAAAGCTGTCTCTGCAAACAAAGCTTCATCTCTAGTAGAGAGAGAAGCCTTGGTCTTCCTAGGGATGCCCTGCCTCTGCAATCCCTTTCTTAGGCATAAAGAAACCTTTAAGACTACATTTTAAAAGGACAGCCTGCAGCAATGATTTAATCCTGGGAAATCCCAGTGCTCTAAACGCCCCTGCTTTCCCAGCCTAAGGGCTCAATCCTTACCAACCTGCGCCTGACCTTCCCCTTCCTCAGCCGGGACCCCTGCTTGGTAGGGCTGTGAAGTCAAGAATTAGCTCTCAGTTGGCAACACCCTGGACTGGGGAGACATCTGGGTGTACCCATGTATTGATGGTTACTGTTAGGGAGATCTTAGCTCTCTTGACACTGCAGGATTCTAGCTTACATCCTGATGCTAGGCTTTTGAAGCAAGAGAGAATGATTGGAGAGAGAGTGGGGTCTTAAAAGGAGACCCTTACTACTCAGAAAGTGATCTGCAGGCCTGCAGCACCAGCACCACCTGGGAGATTGTTAGAAATGCAGAATCTCAGGTCCCAATGCAGACCTTCTGGAGTAGAATCTGCATTTTTAAGAAGATCTGCTTTATAACAAGGGTAACTGTTATAGCAGTAAAGGTTAGAAGTACTAACAATTGTGCCAGTTGTGATGAAGATGCAATATTTTCCCCGGGTGACAGGGAAAAGTTTTATAGTTTGCTTGCTATTACTTCAGTGCTTTAATGGATAAGAGCTGTATGATGGCATCAAGAGAGCCTTTCCAAATTACTTTGTAATTTTGAGGAGGGCGATGTTTTAACACAATAGCAGTGTTGCCCTCTGATGGGCCCAGCTCCCGAGGGGGCAGCCACATTCCTGCAGACAGGAGTCCCCCAGGGCCCAGGGAGGTAAGACGTGCTGAAGGAGCTGCAGAGACTCTGGCGCACCGGAGTATCCCCGCAGCGCCCCAGATTCAGTAACAAACTGAGAAGGTCAGCCAAACTCCCCTTTCCTGTCCCCAGCCCCAGCCTTCCCCCTCACCAAGCTGGACGCCGTTAATGCTCTGTTTCTATTCTGTTGTCACCCTAGGATAGTCATTGCAACGTGACGCCCTTGTCCTTTCAGGTTCAGGCGCAGCTGCAGCTGGACAGCGCCGTGGCGCACGCGCACCACCACCTGCACCCGCACCTGGCCGCGCACGCGCCCTATATGATGTTCCCGGCGCCGCCCTTCGGACTGCCGCTGGCCACCCTGGCGGCGGACTCAGCCTCCGCCGCCTCTGTGGTGGCTGCCGCCGCCGCAGCCAAAACCACAAGCAAGAACTCCAGCATCGCGGATCTCAGACTGAAAGCCAAAAAGCACGCTGCTGCCCTGGGTCTGTGACGCCAACGCCAGCGCCGAATTCGCGCCCCCAGCGCGGCGCGCACCCTGCAAACCCTCCGTGCCCCGCTGCTTTCCGTTTAACCCCTCCGGACCTCCGGAACCGACCCTTTTTCCGCCCCGCTGATCGCCCTTTGCCACCTTCCACATACGAGACTCGGAGGGCGAGACTCTGCGCCGGACCTTGAATCCCCCTAGGCGCACCAGCTCTCTGGCTCCTGACCATAAACTTACCCAAGGGCGTAGAATTTGGCTTCGTACGGGCAAGTTTTCGGGAAGTCTGGAGCGAGACTGAACAAGGGAGCGCTGGGACACGGGAGTGTGGCTCACGGCAAAGCTGCAACGATGGACTCTTGCGTAGAAATAAAAATCCAGTTAATAAAAAATGAGCAAAAAAAAAAAAAAAAAAAAAAAAAAAAAAGTAGAAAAGATAAACCAGAAAGAAAAAGGAGGAAGGGAACTAAACTTATTGCTATTTGACAGAAGTTGAAATCGGAGAAAGAACCAAGGAACAAAAACAAATTTTAAAAATTAAAGTATTTTATACATTTAAAAATATGGGAGAATAACCCGGACGAATCTCGAGAGAATGGGGTGTGGGGGGGGGGTACCAACTTAAAGTGTATGTTTTTTTTAATGGGCTAAAAACCGCAAAACAGAAGGAAGAGGTATACTTATTTAAATAATTAAGATTTTAAAAAGTGCGCAGCTGGGAAGTTCACAGGTTTTGAAACTGACCTTTTTCTGCGAAGTTCACTTTAATACAAGAAATTTGATAAGAGAGGCGGGCCTCCTTTTACGTTGAATCAGATGCTTTGAGTTAAAAACCACCACGTATGGAAGAGTAAGAAGAGGGAAGACAGTACAAAAACGAGGAGAAGAAAAAAATGACATTAATACAAAAAATGTTATCACAGACTGTGATTTCTCTGAGAAATTATTATGGCAGCACTGTCCAGACTGCTGACAGTAAATTCCGGTTTTGCATGTTACTTGTATTCCATTGATGGTGTCTCCCTGCTCCCTGCTTTACTCACATGCACTTACTCCATTTTTATCTTCAGTGTGAAAAACAATACCAAAAGCATCTGGAAATTGATATATATCAAATCTATAATTTTTGCCCTGTCTTTGATCCTGTTGGACAAAAGAAAAAGGTTGGAAGGGAAACAATTTATACTCTGTCCCAAGAAGACGGAGGCTGGCAGAAAATGTGGGGAAAGGAAAAAGAAAAGAAGACCAAATGAAGTAATAAAGGTACAGAGCCTCAGAGGGCTCCTGGCGCATAGTAGGCGCTCAATCAATGTTAGTCCCCGCTCCTCCCTCCTTCCTTCTATTCCCTCCTGCTGATTTCCTGATGTCCTATGTGGGAACCTTGTTTTTTTTCCCCCTCTCTATCCTGTCACACTCACCTTAAATAATATCCAACTAGATACAGGCAGTAGGTTTGTGTAAAATATGTTGATACACACGAACAAAGTTTATTTTGGCTATAATGTGTGAACTGATGGTTGACTTACAACATTTTCATTTTATCTCACAAAGGTGTATATTCAAGTAATTTTTTTTTGTTTCAATTCATGTAACTATTTAAACTGGGATACCCTGGACTAAGCAATCTGTATCCCAATCACTAGAAAGCCTCCTTAGTTGTTTTTTTTTTTTTCTTCCTCCTAATTTACAAGAAAGAGGAAAAGCTCTTTTAACTGAACTTTGGTATGCGGTTGAGCTTTGTAACTATTTGTTCTCCATGAAAACAAAGTTATTTATATTTGCCATATTTTTTCTAGTGTATTAAGTTATTTTAAACAGAAGAAGATGCTGTTATTTCATGATGTGTTGTTGGTACAAAATGTTTCGATTTCACCTCTGTTAAACCTTTTAAATAAGTGCCAAGTTATTAATTGAAGACACTTTGCGATCAATTGAATGAAAATAGTATTGTTTCATTTGATGGGGTTCGCGTCATCTTTGTTCCTGTTACTATTAAACTCTCCGGGATAGTCTTTCCTTCTTCCTTTTTGATTAATGTGTACCATCTCTCGAATACATCAACTTAGAAAAGCGCTTGCTTCTGTTTCTGCGTGCAGCTCTTAAGGGGCCGTGAGAATGGTGTTGTGGCTCTAGACATCGCTGAGCGCAACCTCCACCCACTTTTTATCTGCCCAGCATAGGAACCGGATTGATTTTACACCAAACCAATAAAGGAACAGGTAATATGTAAAATAATATAAAATGGACTCCCTAAGGCACACTCTCATTCTTCATTCTGCTGCACTTTCACCTTTGAAGTTTTTCGGGGAGCAGCTTGAGGAGAAAGGGAAGAGGGATCACAGGGTGCGAAATCTACCTGGGTTAATCGAGGCATAATGGACACTCGACCCCAGGTCGACCACCCTCCCCAAGCAAGGGATGAAGGTTTGGGAGTGGGTAAAAGCCGCGGAAAGGAACCGGGGCTCTGGGAAGGGCGAATCTTCTACCTCCCCTCTCCAATTCTGCGCTTTGGCCCATGTAGATTTTTCGTTGGTTAAATCTAGGAAAAGGTAGAAGCAAGGGCCCTACTTAGGAAAAGCCGGGTCCTAGCCTAGCGGTCCTTAGAATACCGAGGATCCTCTCCCTCCCGCCCGTCTCCCCTGCCCCCTACTCCCGGAAGAAACCTCTAGTAAAACCCGAAAGCGTTGCCTGTTTAAGTGTGGGTCGAGACTGCGAAGACGCGGCCCCGGACCTTCCCTACCCGCGAGCGTTCTGGGGATGCGGGCATCCCCCGCGAAGATCAAGGGTTTCCCCAGTGTCCCTTGGGACTCCCTTTGGGCCGGAGGGCGCCTAGTGGACACCTCCCACCCCTTCGACAAAGCCTGACGTTTTCCATTAGCGCTCCGGTCTTCCCCACCCGGCCTTCTCCCGGGTTGAGCTCGCACACTCAAAGCTGTTCCTCTGAGTAGACGTGGGTGATATCTTTATATTTATCTTTTTTAGCTTTCAAAGACCACTGAATAGGACTTGGGCCGTATTCAGCGTCCAGGCCTTGCAAGTCTCCTAGTTGACAAGTTGACAGGTCTCTTAGCAGTCCTTATATTTCGTAGTAAACATCAGCTTAGGGGTGGGGTGCACCTTGAATCCGCCGCGCCAAGCCCGCCGCCTTGGCCGGGAGGCCTCTGGCGCGCTCCCATCGGCGCCCGGCCCGAGGGTCCGAACACGCAGGCTCCCTGCCCCAAGCCTAGTGGAGGCCCCCAGGCTAATTCGGACATTTCTACGGGCACCCCAACGGAGGTCGGAGGTCACGGGAGAACTTGGACCCTGGGGAGTTAGATATTCCGTCCTGGGTCCAGCCTGAGGCACGGTCGACGCGAAGCCCAGCCTGTCCTCGAAGCTTAGCTTGGGGGAAGCTTGAGGTCAAAGGAAGCAAGTACATCTGGGCCCTGGCAGGCGAGGCCCAGGGGACCAGGACGGGGGCGCGGCAGCACTGCCTAGGTCGTCCCGGAACTTTCCCGGCGGCAGGAGCGAGGTGGGCTGGGCGCGGCAACAGCGGGGGCCGGGGTGGGGGGAGCAGTGGACGCCGGGGAGCCTGCGGAGGCGGCCAGGCCGGGCGAGAAAGGCCAAAGTTTTTTGGCCCGGACAGCGGTACTTGAGCTGGGCGCGGCCTGTGGGACCCACGCGTCGGGGGTGTCCGCTCTCCCGAGACTCAGCGAGGGCCGAGGCCCCCTTTCCCGGCGGGTCGAGGCCGCGTCCCTCCGGCCCGGCCTCCCACTCACGCTCTCCCTGGGTTTTCCCCCAGCGCCGCCACCCAAACTCGCCCGCAGGCGCCTGGGTGTGTGTGGGGGACGTTCCAAACCCAGGGTTTCCAAAGCCACACTGAGAAAGGGTCCGAAGAAGTCTTCGCTTTAAATTCTAATAAGGGCCAACATGCACGTCGTTTTGGTAGGAACTCAATAATTGTAATAAATAATTAATAGAGATTTCGCCACTGCTCCCACCCCCCCCCCCACCCCCGACCCTTCAAGGTGTGCAAAACCTTCCTGAGCTACAAAATCCCTGATTTTTTTCCCTGGGGGGTAAACCGAGTTAAAAGAGATTATTCAAGACATCATTAGTATTAAGGACCTTAAGATACTGGAGGGCCCGGTAGGATCGGAGGCCTTTGCTTGAATCTGAATTGATAAATATCTATTTTGAGTTTTTCCCTACACTTATAACTTTGTAGATCCTCAGATGGTAATACTTTAGTATAACCCAGTGCTCAAATTTCGGAACTATTTTGATTTCTGAAAAATGCCCTTTTGGCTTCAGTGACATGGATCCTGTTATTTTTTCACAAATCAGTTTACATCATAAATTGCAAACATTTGCAATAAGATCTCAAGATTGTTTATTCTGTGTAACCTCAAGCACTTGACTATGTTAAACACTAGTACAGAAACTCTGTGAAATCAGTTTAATGTGTGTGAGGGAATTAAAGGATCACTCCTTTTCGTCACATAAACAAAGCATTTAAGATTGTTTTCATTGTCAGTCTCCCAATTTTTAAACAGTCTTACAAGTGACTATTAATTTTAGAGTTGTTCTGTGTGAAAATAATTACTGAAGTTATATCCTGCTTTAATTAAATGTTTCTGGGCAGAAGAAAATGGTATTCCACATTGGGAAGTGAGTGATTGTTTTTAATGTTACATTATTTTAAATTATTTTAGTTCAAATGTAAATAAAGTGTGCTAAATTTCAATGGGGAAAAAAGTCTGAAATGGTTTCTTAAAGTGTCATTAGAACAGTTAGTCAGAGTGCATTAAAGGAACATCGCAAACCCAGAAATAATAAATATGTCATTGTAATGAGAGTGTTAACTTATGGATAATTTATTCAAGGTAGTTTCTACATTTCAGATGGAATCTCTTATTATGACCTGCCTGAGTACTCTGATGCTTGTTCTTCAAAATCTAATTTATATAGGCTCAGAATATACATAATTCATAACTCCTGTTGATATATGTATACACACCCCGAATTTTAACCTTTACAATATGTTTGCATGTTTACTAGCATGTTTTCAAGCTGACTGAAATAAAAACATAAAAAGTGTTAAACATCATATTGAAAGCAAGTGCTTGTCCTATGTGTGGAGAAAAAGTGGAGGGAAATTAAAAATTAAAAAGGATTAGATAATTCTCAAACTAAGATATAGAGTGAACACTGAAATATTTCAGACAGGGAACATTCTTGTTTAAGAAATAAGAAAATCTCCAAGAAAGACTTACAGATGTGAGCTTATAACACTTCTGATGCTGAGGCACTCCTTTCATGTCTCTAATTCATAGAACAAAAAATCCTCAAGTCTTGGGGTATTTTGTTTTGGGTATTTTATGTGTCAGTCAAGGTAACCATTGCATATGCCTTCAGTACAGGAAAATTTAGTATAGTACTTACACGGAGTTCTATTGGCATGAAGAAAGCTTTTAGAATATAATCAAATAAATCACATAGGGAGGAGTAAACGCACATTTCCCCCCTTGTTGAACAACCACTCACATGTCCTGAGCAGGGATCTTTGCAGATTCTTATTCAGGCAGAATAGTGTGGAATAAGTTAAAGGCACAGACTCTGGAGCCAGACTTTCTGGATTCAAACCTCAGAGCTGCCACTTAATAATTTTGTGAGTTTGGATGAATTATTCTCTCTGTGCCTCAGTTTCCTCATCTGTAAAATGGGGATAAAGCAGCATCTGTTTCATGGGATGGGTGTTAGGAGGATTAGATGAGTTAGTATATGGGAAGCCCTATGAACAGTGCCTTGTACACATATATTTAAGCAATATATGATATTTATCTTAATAAAAACATCAATAAGCCTTAATTATTGTAATAAAACCTTAGAGGAAGAAAATAAAGAAGTGCAGTGCAAGGAACGACTACTTTTTTATTGTGGCCAGAGGAAAACATTATTAGTGTGTGATTCTAGCTAATTGCTTAGCCTCTGCCAGCCTCATCTGGAAGCTGTGGCAAATGTCACGATGTAGTTAGGGGTCTTACCCATAAGAGCAATTATAGGTTGTGGGGTGCTATTTACATGACAGATAGCATTGTTACTCTGCCATGTACAGCTAATAAGGTGAACTATCAAGCATGACACTTGCCCTCAAGGGGCTTACCATCCAGGGGGAGACAGTTCATAGCTACATATGATGGTGCTAGGAAACATGTGCTAGGTGCTCTTCCTTAAAGGCATTCAGTCACATTATGTGCATCTGAATGGCTGTACGGCACATGTGGGGCCTGTTGTCCTGTTTTTGGAAATGGAATCTTTCTTGGAAATGAGTAGCCTTATAAAGGAATGATGGGGCGACACCCAGAGGTTAAAAAACACACTTTGTTAGAATTAAATGCATACCATATGTTGCCATGGTTTGTGTTCCGTAAGCCCATCTGTGTTTTCTTAGGCTGTCCGTGTTTGCAGAGCATTAGCAGCAAAATGCCAAAAGATGCAAAGGCAGCTTACCAACAAAAATGAGCAATTGAGTCCTAGTTACAGATTCAATGAAGAGGGACTTCTTCCTGAGACCTAAATTTAGATACGTCATTTACACTTGCCTCATACATATTTTATATAATATCTTGTAGGAGCTCAGAGCACTTTTTTACACATCTTCATTTAGAAGTCAGTGTGATGTCATTGGTATATGACTAATCTTTAGAGGCAGAATTTCTTGAGTTCAAATCTCAACTTTATCACCAATTAATTAGATCTGAAGTTTCAGGTAATTTCTTAGCTCCCTAGAGCCTGTGCCCTCTTCATGTCCTGTACCATACATCTCGCAGGTTGTTGTAAGGATCAAATAAAATAAGATGGGTAAAGTGTCTGGCGTAGGTAGGTTTTCCACTAATGTATTTCTCTTCTATACTTCTAGTACTTTTCTTTCAAATTATTGTCACAGAGGATTTTGAACTTACCTGTCTGTGCTTAGAAACAGTTTTGGAAACTATTGGAGGCGGTATGCATATTTATTTCAGTTCCTTGTTATGGATGAATATTGAGCATCTGAGTATATGTTGTGTGGCCTGAAGTTTGGGATAAAACTTTCTTAAAATATTGCAGAACTCTTTTCAGATAGATTTTTTGAAGGACTATAACTTTAGATCTACCCCTTTGTATAATAGAGAAGGTTCTTCTTCCCTGTTAACTCAAGGGCATTCCTAATACAAAGATTACACAGATTCTCTGACTTTCAGTCCTCTATATTCTGGAATGTCAGCATACAAATTGAGACCTGGCATTAACTCTCTAGTCACTTTGATATTAGATTGATTGTCTTTCTGTTTGCTTATTTATTGAGTACATTTTTTATGCTTCCGTGCTAAGGAAGAAGAAAATAAACTACCTTTAAAAATGATTTCAAAATCTATCAAGCTATCCAAATTTTCAATACTCATACTACATTGTGTTTTGTATTACATTTATTGGCATTAGTGGTTTAAAATGTAATTACTTGTGGGCAATATATTTATTTATTGAAATTCTCGCTTGTCAGCAGTTGTATTTCTTTTGAGGCTTACATAGTTCTCTTAAAACTTGGTCTTGCCCAATGTTCATTTAAAAGGGTTCAGGAGGGGCGCCTAGGTGGCTCAGTGGGCTAAAGCTTCTGCCTTCGGCTCAGGTCATAATCTCAGGCTCCTAAGGTCAAGCCCTGCATCAGGCTCTCTGCTCAGCAGGGAGCCTGCTCCCCCACCCTCTCTCTGCCTCACTCTCTGCCTACTTATGATCTCTCTCTGTCAAATAAATAAATAAATAAAATCTTAATAAAATAAAGACAAAAGGGTTCAGGACCCTCTCTGAGGGAGTTTTAGGTCTAGACCTCCTTCCAAAACTTTTTAGATAGGTGGAACTAGCCATCAAAGGAAGGCTTGGAAAGAGAGTCAGGTCCTGTCCTCCAATTGTTGTGGGAGTAGATAGATTTGGAAGTGTGATAGACAGAATAAAGCCCCCCCCCCAAAAATATCTGCATCCTAATCCCTATTACACACAGTTACACACACACACACGTGTGTGTATGTGTGTGTGTATATATATATGTGTGTGTGTGTGTGTGTGTGTTATATATATATATATATATATATATATATATATATATATATATATATAATATGGCAAAGGGAAATTAACGTTACAGTGGAATTAAGGTTGCTAATCAGCTGACTTTAGAATAGGGAGATTATCCTGGACTATTCAAGTGGGCCCATTATGCTTAAAAAAGTTTTTGGAAGTGGAAGTGAAAGGCTAAAACAGAGACTCAGAGAGAGCTAGGAGCTATTTGTATGTATAAAAGCCTCTGGTCAATTTTTAATGCCAGGGGGTCTTCTGAGCCTGGTCAGTAGCAAGAGTCCTGCAAAACTCAAGGCTGGGATGCTTTGCCAAACCCTAAAATATGCTCTCACTCAGGCACACAGATCTTCATATGCCTTTCAGCAGAGTCCCCCATATATCTCTCTTATTATTATAAAATGGAGCCTATAGAGGCAATCTGCAAAATTATGTATATTCCTCTATGAAAAGTTAGTCAGCAGTGAAAATCTCTGTCTTGCTTCATTCTCCTTTGTCATCTGCTTGCTATTATTTACTTTCTTTCTTTCTTTTTTTTTTTTAGTATCCAATGTAGAGAAAAGGACTATTAGTTTCAAGCTCTGAAGCTTGCTGAAGTTTGCTAATGCACTGAAAGGGAACAGCCTGAGCAATTTGAGCTTGTCTGTCAAGTTGGTCAAGGTGGAGAGTAATGTGGTCTGGGGTTCCCAGAGCCCATTGGACCTTTGACCTTTTCTGTTGAGACTATTGATCTAGGTTAATAGTCAGTACCCGTTGTGCTGTTGGAGGAGTTGTGTGCCTGTGTGGGTGATTTCTCATTGAGTACAAATGAGGCTCTGACTAACTCAGAGGGTAATTGGTCCTTTTTGTAGTTTTCCAAGATCAGGGTGGAGAATTAGAATAGATGGGTCCTGACAGGCAGGGGAAGATTCATTTGCGGGATGTTTGCAGTTGTATCAGTGACAAAGCAGTGGATCTGGGCATAGAGCTGATTCTGCCTTTCATGCCATGAACAAACCTCACCAGAGAGCTGTCCATGGAATCAAGTGGGGTTAGAAATTGCTGGATAACATGATAACTTCTGAGGTTAGTGGAGCAATGAGGTGGGTTTAGCCTGGTTCCACTTACTCTACCCCCTGTTCTCCCCACCACCCTCATATTTTTCATCCCATCTAATTGGGTACAGAATGAGCTACACAGCAGGTCAGTGGGCTGAATAAATAAAGAAGCTTGGTTATACTTTTTGACTGAAATATAGGTTATAGAACAGGGAGAAAATTCTTCTAAATAGTGTCAATTCCCATGACTGTCTCCTTACTAGCTCTTCGCTACTTGGAGGAGAAATTTTCTTTTTCCACTCACTCTGGGAAAAACATTCATGTCTTTGTCTTGAGCAGCTTCCCACCTCTTCCAGCTCATCCTTCAAGCCTCTTCCACTCTTTCAAGTTACTCATTCTAGAATTCTAGCTGCACACAACTCATTGATTCATTCACTCATCAGATACTTATTAACAGCCTACTGTATGCCTTGAACTCTTTCCCCCCTTTCTACTTTAACTTGTCAGACTATTCTTTTCTGATTTCCCCTTGGAGTCTAACATCGTTGAAGGCAGTAGCAGTTGAAAGGGAGGGAAGAGTATGCTTGGCACGGGATGGGGATGGGATGTGGGACAAGTGGTAAGTGCTAGAAAGACTAAAGAAAAAGAGGTGAGTAGTTTGGCTAAATTTAGGAGACCTTTACTCCACCAAACCCTGTGATATCCATATACCATATGCTTTAACACCTGCTTTAGTGAAGAATAATCTTGGAGTGATTTGGGATGCTATATACATATAATTCCTAAACATTCTTTTAAATCTTAAGGAGAAGTCCAGGTACAGTTAAAGTTCAAAGTATTCAATAAACATTTAAGCACTGAATGTAGGCTTGTCACTGATAGTTCATGAGAGATAGGAAGATACAAATGGTCAGGGGAGGTAGGGCATCTTGGTAGTATCTGTAAAGTGGGGAGGACAGGTATGCTTTGCATGGGGCAGTGGGCAGTATCCAGTATGGAGACACATACTCCTGGGGTGTGCATTCAGGAAAGCCACAGACTGAGACTTAAATTTTCTTCTTAAAAAAGACAAATAATATCTGGCAGAACTCTAATTTTCTTTCCTAAATTAGGTCTTTGTACTAAGATCATATAAGACATAATTAGGACAAATGCTTACCTTCTTGAATATATTCACTACTTCCCCCCTCTTTTTCCTCTTTTCTTCCTTCTGATTTTGTTTCCTTTTGTGGTTTATGTAAGTCGTTTACTGATGCCCTTCTAATATATCCAAATCTAAATATTTTGTTTCTATTTATCTCTTCTGAGTTGTCACATCTGGATATGTGTGGCTACAAATTGCATGCCTTTACCTTCCAAATTTTCTTTTTATTCTTATCTGTTAGGATTCGCTCATATTGCTGTACGTTGCTATAATTCATTTGACTGCTGTGTAATATTCCACTGAGTTCATATACCAGTGTCTGCATTTGCTCTAACAATGATGGACATTTGCGTTATTTCTAGGTTTATATAGAATGTACTTAAAGTCATGGGCCTGGATGTAATCACCAAAAAAACTGAGTAAAGGGAAGATAATCAGGAATTGAGACCTGAAGTACTCCACTATGAAGAGGCTGGGGAGAAGAGTAGAAACCAGCAAATGGAGACTGAGCATGAATGCCCAACAAGGTAAGAAGAAGAGAGTCCAGGGTCTTGGGAGCCCAGTGCAAAAAGGGCATTGAGGGAGAGGAAGTGAAGGCTGAGCACTGGCCATTGTACAGGTCATTGGTGACCTTGATAGGGAAGATTGGGTGAGGTGGTGGAAGTCAATGCCCTTAGAGCAGAATGCAAAAAACCTCTAATTCTTCTGAGATTCTAGTTTCTCCTTCCTCAAGTCCATTAATTATTTTCCTAAAATGAAGATCAGATCATGTCATTCCCTGACTTATTTGGGGGAGCTCCACACTGCCTAGAAAATGAAGTTCAGACTCTTCAGTATGACATTTAGTCTGACCTTCTACTATTTTTTCAGTCTCTTCTTCTGAAGCTACTCCACCACTTACTCTCTGTTCTCATTGGAGCTTCCATTGGTTCCTGAATATTATACTGGTGTCAGAATTAGGCTTCTGCCAGAATGCCCCTCTCCAGATCACCTTTGCACTATCATAGAATTTTGAGCATATAGCTACCAGAGCTTTGTTACACTGCAGTGTAATTATTTCTGTGATTGCCTCCTCCAATCAGAATGTGAGAATCTTAGTTCTCTGAGGGTGGTTTTAATTTTTAGAACAAGCCAAAGGCTGTTTGGCATTAAGTCTGATGAAGAAGCTGGGGAATATAAATTTTTATTACAAATGAAGTGTAGGAAAAAATTAAGCATGGCTGTTTTGTGACGACACGTTTTCTTATATGGCTCACAAAGGGCACTAAAGTTTACTGGCACTGATTTACTTATGGCAGTTTCCAAAGATGAATTCCCAAAAACATTTACAATAGTGACAGTATTGCCGGATTGAGCATTTGGTTTCTCAGAGTGATGACTTTGAAGGACAAGACTTACTTGGATCTGTAAGATCTGGTATCTATGTTTTACAAAAATCAGTATCATTTTCTTGTCACATCTTATTTTCTGCAGTGAATTTTTACCTGCTAAAGTTCACATTATCTCCTGTGTATTTAAATATTTTCTTTGTAACTTTATTATTTTCAGTTCTTTCTTTAGTAAGCATTGTATTTCAATGCAGCAGCACTTGAAAACTCTAATAAAACTGTTTATTAAAAAAAAAACTATTCATAAAAGCATTAACTAAGACCAGATTTAACACCAATTCCAGTGGCTGATCCCTACTCCAAATGGATATATGGCCATTTGTTACGATCTTTTGTTTACTGATTTTCAAGCAGTTTTCAATCTGTGTGACACTGATCAGATCCAAGCCAATATAGACTAATTTTTCAAGTCACTTTTTATGAAGCAGTGCATCAAATGCTTTACAAAGTCCAAATGTGTAACATCTGCTCTCCTTTTCCTGATAATTTTACAGTTCTCTCATAGAAGTCAACTGCTTTATCAAGCATGGAATGTGTTTTAGAAGTCTCCATTATTATCGTTCATGATTCTGTCACCTTTTAGAATTTCCTTTCTCAACTTCATTTGCCAAGTCTTGATAAAATACTTATTAGTTAGCCATCTGATACAATTATTCTTCCAGTAGTAACACGTTGCAACTCTAGGTTCACTTGGATTAGATCTATATATAATCTTTTCAGTTGTTATGATTTAAAAGATGCAAGCAATAAAACCTGTGTTAGTCATTTTTGTTCATATCCTGGGAGAGATGTTATTCAGACTTGATGATTGGTATATGTTTTGAGGTTTGAAGTATTCACTTACCTGCTCTTTGTCATTAGCTGTTTTTTTTTTCCCTAGGTGCATTTTATAGTTCCCCATCTTTACCATATGTTAAATGGATATTATGCTTGCAACAGCATGCCTTACAGAACAGGAAAATGTCTGTGTATGTACAGTAAGTCAACTCATGCAGACTTTGGATACAGATTGAAGTTTTTGATGCTTCCATCATCTCATTGATGTAGGTGAGCAGAGTTTAATAACATTTGCTTTCAAGGGTTTGGGGGTAATTGCTATGTACATAAACTGAGAAAAGTTTGCTTTATAATTAGTTTTTGAATCAAATTCAAGAAGATTCCATGTAAATAATGCATTTTTTATGAGTTAAGCCCTGAGGTCATTTTGTTTACTGATAGAGTTCAGTTAATTGAATAAATATGAAGATCTTGTATTGAGTACCCTTGTGTTGGTTAAAATGAATGTTACAGATATCTTATTAACTTTTATACATAAGTTACTGAATTAATAAACTGTATGAGAATATAGTGAACATATTTGATAGATATAAATGAAAACATTGGTTATGATTTATCAAGGATTACTCGAGTATTAATTAACTGACAGCTAGAACACTGCTTTTGACATTCTCAAATTTCCTTTGGTTAATCTTATATGCATTATAGATTAGTCAGTTTCTCCCTCTTTATATAAAATATTTAGCTTTTGAAGTGTTTTGACATATGGTAAACTTCAATAAGAAGGCAGACTTTTTCAGTTTTGAGAAATGTAAATATATCATTCTGTAAGAAATTCCAAAATGTTGGCTATGGGACAATGGAAACCACATGTAGTTTTCTCCAAATCTCAATATACAAGTAACTGCTTTCAACACATCTTTTCTGTCTCCAGTTGTAATATTAACTACTTGATTAAATGTTAAACAGAGCAAAGGCCAGTCTTGTCAGGCGTCACTAATATTCATATTTTTTCCAGAGGATGGAAAACATTTATTTTTGAATATTTAGCACTCTTCTGTTGCTCAGTGAAGACTGGTAGTGGGAATAATGCTTCTTTATAATTTGAAATTCTGGAGTGGGGGATTCATTGGCTGAATTAAAGCTATAATGTCTTGTTTTGTTTTTAATGACTAAATAGCAATTTTACATTTCAGCTGTTACACCCACAATTTAGAATATCAGTTTTGGAAATAGGTTCAAAACTACTTTTTCTTAAATCAAGGTTAGAATTTTTCTGTTTTCAATGTTATAGTTATAGGTATTATAAATGTTCTGTTCATAAAATTATAACAATACGCTACTGGCCATTGTCTTTTATGTCTATAAATAAAAGAAATTATCAACATTTAAAATGGAGTGGAAGGAATTCATATTTGTACAGCTCATGCTTTTCTAAATTTAAATTAAAATTTCACCTAAAAGGTAAATCTGAATTTAGAAAGATTTTTCCAAGGGTAAATGATTTAAAGTTTGTAGGACATAGTTTGTAAATGAATGTATATGCCTTTGGTGTCAAGGATTCCAAGTCAAGAAATGGTATTATGTCAGATGTCGAGCAGAGAGACTCAAAGAGTAAATATGTTTATGATTTGCTTCCTTTGTATAAATTTTTTAAAGTATTTTATTTATTTATTTGACAGACAGAGATCACAAGTAGGCAGAGAGGCAGGCAGAGAGAGAGGGGAAACAGGCTCCCAACTGAGCAGAGAGCCCGATGTGGGGCTTGATCCCAGGACCCAGGGATCATGATCTGAGCCAAAGGCAGAGGCTTTAACCCACTGAGCCACCTAGGTGCCCCTGCATAAATGTTTAAAGTGATACATCGATATATATCAAACAAAGAAGAGTGCATTATTCTTTGTGTATAAATAAAATCAAAAGTTTGTATTTTGCTTTTTATTAAAATACGGTGACTCTGTTACTGAAGATGCCAATCATGTACATAGAAGTTTTTTAAAAAAGTCAATTTTCTGTGTAGTTCCCAGTTTCTTGATTTATATCAATACATTTCTGTTGTTCTGTTCTGATTTAGATATATATGTGCTGTTTAAAATTTTTCTGTTTCTATTAAATGTATGACTCATTGATAAAGACATGGAAATACTATCAAATCAATCCATTCCCTTGTAGCATATGACTTGTGCTTCTGAAATTTTAGAATTGCTTCCTTATTAATTATGAGCTAATGCACTTTATCTTTTTATTTTTTATTTTTTATATTTTTGTGGCTTAGGCCTGGCTGGGAGAACACAAGATCACCACATCGATTGAGCTAAAGCACTTTAGAAGACAGATTATACAAATATTGTGAATAGATGTGGTCAAACGAGAGCATTGAATATGGAATAAGAGCTTTCTGATTTTTAAGTAGAAAATAAGTTCAAATTTGTTTCAGAAAAATGGTTGGTCTTTATAATATAAAACATGGGCAATCTTAAGATAAAATAGTATTTAAGCTTATGCATTTTTTAAACACCAGAGGATTCTTTATAGACACTAAAGTGGATGAGCAATGACTCCGTTCTAATTACTTTGCCAGGCAAATTGATTCATTCTGGATTATTCTCAATCAAAGTGTTTTTCTAGGATTCAGACTAAATGTATCCTCTTTTTGACATTAGTCTATTACTATTTATATCAATACTCTCATACATCGTGAGTAATTTGTTTCCCTCTTCTGTTCTTGCTGTTTTCAGCAATTTATCCATGCTGGGGAGGGAGGGTAGGATTGTGGTGTGAAATGAGGATGGCATTTTTGTGTTTTGACCAGAATAAATTAGAACTTTTTGCCTTCATGCTTTTCAAAGTGTAGGTTTTGTCAAGACGTGAGGTCCAGTCACATCAACGAAGAATGCAGCTTGTAAGTGATTGAAACTTTACTCTTACGAGATGTTCTATAAGATGTATGTTGCTGCAAAGAGTTAGGTGATACCTGTATTAGAAGACCCAAGGTGTTGATTAAATCTAAGAAATAAATTTTCAAGTATATCCAAAATACAAATAACAGTACACTTTAAGCTTCCTTGTACCTTTCAAAAAATAGACTCGCATAGGTTATTGCCATACTCATCTTAGTATCATTAATTTGTTTTATATATATAAATATAAATACATATATAGTTAAAGATTTTATTTATTTATTTGTCAGAAATAGAGAGTGAGTGAGCACAAACAGGGGGAGAGGTAGGCAGAGGCAGAAGCAGGCTCCCTGCTGAACAAGGAGCTTGATGTGGGGCTCCATCCCTGGATGCCAGGATCATGACCTGAGCCAAAGGCAGTTGCTTAACCAGCTGAGCCACCCAGCCCAGGCATGTCTCTCTCTCCCTCTCTCTGTCTCTCTCCATAAAAACACACGCGCGTGCACACACACACACACACACACACATAGGCTTTTTTTTTTAATATTTTTTATTCATCCATTTGACAAAGAGAGATCACAAGTAGGCAGAGAGGCAGGCAGAGAGAGAGAGAGAGGGAGCAGGCTCCCTGCTGAGCAGAGAGCCCCATGTGGGACTCGATCCCAGGACCCTGAGATCATGACCTGAGCCGAAGGCAGCGGCTTAACCCACTGAGCCATCCAGGCGCCCTGTTTTTTGTTTTTTGAGAGAGAGAGAAAGAGAGAGAGAGAGAGCACGAATGTGAGCCAGGGTAGGGGAGTCTGGGTAGGAAGGGGTAGAGAGAGAATCTCAAGCAGGCTTCATGCACTGCACAGAGGCAGACACTGGCTGACATCATGACCTAAGCTGAAATCAAGAGTCAGGTGCTTAACAGACTGAACAACCCAGGTGCCCTTAATTCGTTTATGAAGTGAAAAACTCCTAGTCATTTGGTTTTAAACTAGTAACTTTGAAAATAATTATTCTTTCTGTCCTAGGTAAGATATGTATTTGAATTGAACTGGATGAAATAAAAAGAAATAAAAATCTCTCTTTTTTTCTCTGCAGAGTTTTAATTTCTTTTATTATGTCTAGTGGTTGTTGCAAATACAAACTCTCAATTTTCTTTAGTACCATCAAAAGGGAGAAACAGAAAAAATGAAGTCCCTTCTTAGGTCCTCTCCGCCCATATAGGGATAGAAGAGGCAGATGGGTAGACGGCAATATACAAAAAAGATAACTCTACAATTATGTTTGGAAAATGATGGGAACATTTGTAAATGAATCTGCAGTTATCCTGTTTATAAAGGATGGAGTGTGGTACCATGCACTTTTATAGATTCAGGAAATAATGTTTTACTTTTGCATGTTGACTTCAAGATTTTCTCTGTGATATGCAGTACTAGAGTAGAGTAAATGTATAAATTCAAAGTATTTTATTTCCATTTTAATCAAGTCTCTTGAGTTCAAGTGTGTAAATTACTACCCAATTAGCTGTTTTGTATGCCTGTGGTATTTCCATGTTCTACTAATATGGTAATGAATCAGAATATTGGTTAGTTTGTTTTAAATCTCTGAAAGAATTGAATGCCGTTCTCATAGGCTTAAATTGTAAAGAAAATTTAACAACAGAGTGGGTACAAGAACTGATTTCTTTCTTATAATAATAGTAAGAAACTTTTTTAGTATAACACAGTGCATGTTCACAGTAGAAATCCTCACAACCTATTAACTAGAGAAACCACAGTTAACGTTCAAATAGATATACTTCTTGTCTCTTTTTTCTTTATCTGTATCCATACATTTTTTTTTTTTACATTTTTATCGTATTGAGACCATGTAGTTCATCAGGTAGTGTGTACAATAAAGATAGCTTTAATAGTTTTCTAAAAATGAAACAAGAGCATTATAAAAAATTCTCAAGTACAGAAGAGTAAAAAGAAGAAAGTAAAAAAAAAATCACTTGAAACCTCTCCTTCTAGAGATAATCACTGGTTTAAATGTAAGGCATTTATGAGATATGCCAAAAGATGAGTAGTTATTAATATTAATAACATTTTTCCAGATACTTATCAATGTATAGATATTCATAAGATAGTATGTATGTATTGATGTTTGAAAGTATACTTTTTTACTTTTTTTGATATTTTTTATATCATGTGGACATGATTCTATGTCAAACATAGGTCTACACCATAAAGTTTTGCTAACTCATCATATTCTATTACATATTATTTAAAAATTTTGTTGTTATTTATTACCATTTTTCTATTATCATAAGTACTGTAATAAATGTTCTTATTACTAAATATTTGTGTACATCTTTGATTAATTTCTAATGCCATATCCTAGAAGTAGCGCTGTTGGATCAAAGGTTGTACTTGTTTATACTCCTACCAGCTATGTATAAGGGAATGTATTCCCCATAAATCTTACCAACATTGAATATTATAATTCAGTAAATGTATTTACTTGAAAAGACATCTTATTTCTGTTTTATTTTATATATCTTTGTCTTCTAATGAGAAAAACACTTCCAGGGCTTTTATTGGCTATTTATTATTCTTCTGTTGTGAACTGCGTATTTGTATCATTTGTTAGTCTTTAAATTCAGATATTCATCATTATGTATTAAATATGTTACTCTTTTTTGTCATATATTTTACATTTTTCTTTAGTAATTTTCATTATACCTTTCAATTTTGTACACATTCTTTTTCTGTGTATATAAAAGTGATAAAACTTTAGATGGTTATTTATATGAATGTTTTACTTTATGACTTTTGGTGTTCTTAAAATCATGCTTAGAGAATCTTTTCCTACCCAAAGATTATGCAACTATGTGTTAATATTTTATCTTAATATTTTTTCATTTATTTAATATGTGACATGATTAATATATTTGGAGCTCATTTTCATGCAAAATGTGAGATAAATCCAACTTAATTTTTTTCTGACTTCACTTATTGTATTGATTTTGTCATATGCTAATTTATTTTATTTTTGCTTTTGTATAGTTAAATTTAGCATTCTTTTTCTTTATGACTTTCATTGTTAGTGCAATAATTAATAAAAGCTTCCTACCTCAAGAGTATATGTATGTGTGTATGCACATATAGGTATATGTCTAGCTTTCTAATTCATTTATGGTTCCATTTCTAACATTGAAGTCATTAGTTTATCTGAAATTTATTTTGATGTACTGTGTGAAATAGTTAACTCACACAGTGGTTGGTCAGTTAAATAAATATAATTACCAGAGAACTCATATATTGCCATTGATTTTAAATCTTGTCTTTGTCACATAACACATTCTTACAACTATTTGGGCATATTTCTGGATTTTTCTATTCTATTCCATTTATCTTTGTTTATTCTTATACTAGCTCTATGCTTTAAAAATTATAACAGCTTTATAATATGCTTAAAAAGCTTATATCTTTAACAAAAACTTTAAAAAATCTTATAACTTTCCTTAAAATTTTCAGTTTTGGGGGGAGCCTACATGGCTCAGTTGGTTAAGTTTCTGATATGTGCTCAGGTTATGATCTCAGGGTTGTGAGACAGAGCCCTGCATCAGGCTCTGTGCTGAGCTTGGAGTCTGCTTGAGACTTTCTTTCTCCCTCTGCCTCTGCCCCCAGCCCCTCACTCTTGCTCTCTCTCTCAATAAATACATAAAACCTTTAAAACAGGTTTTTTTGGGGGATACCTGGTTGGCTCAGTTGGTTAAGCATCTGCCTTCAGCTCAGGTCATGATTCCAGGATCCTGGGATTGAGTCCCACATCAGGCTACCTGCTCAGTGGGGATCCTGCTTCTCCCTCTGCCTCTGTTGCTGCCCCTGCTTGTACTCTCTCTTTCTCTGATGAAGAAATAAATAAAATATTAATTGTTTTTTCAGTTTAGGATATAGATTAGTATTGCATTGCCTTTTTTAAAAAAAGTTTTTATTTAAATTGCTGTTAACGTAGAGTGTAATATTAATTTCAGGTGTATAATTTAGTGATTCAGTAGGTCCGTACAACACCCAGTACTCATCACAAATGCTCTCTTTAATCCCCAACACCTATTTCACCCATCCCCAACCCACCTATCAGTTTGTTCTCTATAGTTAAGAATCCGTTTTCTGGTTTGCCTTTCTCTCTTTTCCTCCCACATACTCATTTATTTTCTTGCTCCCTCCCTTCCTCCCGCTCTCCTTCCTTCCTTCCTTCCTTCCTTCCTTCCTTCCTTCCTTCCTTCCTTCCTTCCTTCCTTCCTTCTTTCCTTTCTGATTTATTTATTCAGAGAGGGGAGGGGCAGAAGGACAGGGAGAAAGAGTCTCAATCAGACTCCCTACTGAGTGCAGGGCCCCATGCGGGGCTCAATCTCATGACCCTGAGATCATGACCTGACCGGAAATCAAGAGTCCGACACCTAACTGACTGTGCCACCCAGGGGTTCCATCTTTTGTTTTGTTTCTTTAATTCCATACATGAGTGAAATAATGATATTTGTCTATCTCTAACTGATACACTTCTCTTAGTATAATACTCTCTAGCTCTATACAAGTCTTTACAAATGGCAAGATTTCATTCTTTTTTATGGCTGGGGTAATATTCCACTGCATCTATATACCATATCTTCTGTATCTTCATCAATTTTAGTTGGGCTATTTCCATAGTTTAGCTATTATGGATAATGCTGCTAAAAACATTGGGGTGCATGTATCAGTTTAAATTAGTGTTTTTGTATAGTATGTCCTTTAATTCACATTTCTAGTGATTCTAGTAGTGATTCAGAGCATTTTTTAAAAGTAGGCTCCATGCCCAGTATGTAGCCCAATGCAGGGCTTGAACTCATAACCCTGGGCTCAAGACCTGAGCTGAGATCAAGATTTGGACACTTAAAAAAAAAAAAAAAGAGTTGAACACTTAACTGATGGAGCCACCCAGGTGCCCCTGGAGCCTTTTTTCATGCTTGCTGACCATTTGGATTTGTTTCAATGTGAATTTTTTACGTTTTTTTTTTTTTAAATCCATTTTTCTCTTCAGTTGTGTCTTCTTCCATAATCTATAAATATTAACCATTTCTCTCTTGTCTGTATTGTAAATAGCTTTGTAACTCTACTATCTATTGTTTATAGTATCTTTTACTATGTATGTCTGCAATTTTTAAAAATATACTTATAAGTCTATGTTTTATTTTATAGCTTCTAAGTTTCCTGTCTTAGTTAGAAAGGTTTCCTAGTACTGGCTATACCTACAGTCTCCTACATGTTCTCACATGGTATGTATTATTTAAAATTTTAAGCTTAAGACTTTAACTCATCTGAATTAATTTTTGTATTGGTATAAAATAAAAGCCCAATTTTATTTCTTCATATGGTTGGCCCATATGCCAACACTATAATCATGAATAGAAATATCACTTTTATTATACTTAAAATTTTACATATACTGAAATTAAATTCTGGAGTCTCTATTTTGTCTGTATTGTATACCGTATGTCGATACAATACTATGCTACCAGCATATACAATACGTATTTGGACAAATATACTGCATACAATACAATATACATACATACAATACAATATTTAGACAAATATTATTTGATTGGTTATACTAGTGAATGGTATTCCCACATATGCAAGCATATCAGTAAATACAGTACCTTTGAATTCTTGGAAAAAAATTTAAGAATAAAATTCAGGCAACAATGAGATGAATAAAGAAATAAATTAGCAAATGGGAAGTCAGGTTGTAAAAGAGTTCATGGGGAAGATTTAGTTCATTAGCATAAAATACTATGATTACACAACTGTGAAAAATATGTTGCAAAACAATGTGTATATAAATGTGATTAATATCGATGATGTAAAAGGAACAAAAATAAAATCAGTTGATGGCTGTTTGGTGATCTGACAATAAGTATAACCATAACTGACTCAGCAATTCTACTCAACCATATACATGGAACAAGTAATTATAAGTTCAATCAGTGTACAGAATTGTAGTTTCCGTGGGAATACAGTAATTATATAAAAGGTAGATTTAACCAGGTTTAGGGAGCTAGAAAAGGGTTTTTGGAGAAAGTGACATTGTAATTGAAACATAAAAGATATTCAGGAGTGAGGATGGGATTGAGATAGTGGGTGGGGGGAAAATTCCATATTTATTCCATAAATATGATGGCCCCTGTGGGAGTGAAGAGGTGGGAAAGGCATTGCAAATTCCAGAAAGAGGGGCAGAACGTCTGGAGCCTTGAGAGCTGAGGCGAGGCAGGGTGTGATCAAGAGCACAGATGAAGCAGAACAGAAGGCAGGATCAGTCAGATCATGAGGCCATGATCAAGAGTTGGGTCATTATCCAGAGGACAGTGGAAAGTCTCTGGAGATACTCTGTTGGGGTAGGGAAGTGTGGGGAAACATACTTAGATATGTTTTGAAAAATCACTCCAACTACTGTGTGTTGAATAGACAGGAGCAGAACACGAACAGATGAACAGCTACTGCAGCGGTCCAGGTGAGAGAGGAAGTGTTGACAGTGGAGAGGGAGAGGATGAATGGATTCTAGAGATGTTTAGGCATCAGTATAGATAAGATTTACTAATAGATTGAGTGTAGGCGTGAGGAAGATGGAAAAGTCAAGGAAGACTCCTGATAGGGAACTTGAAAAGCTGTTTGGATAGTGCTGCTGCTTGCTAAGATAAGGAATACATCATGAGAAGATAAGCAGGGAGATGTTCATGCAGTTTTGGACCTGTCGAGATCAAAATAGTAGGTGGCAGATATGACAGTAAGCACATAAGTTTAAGGGTCTGTGTGGAGCTCAGAAGAGAAGTCTGGGCTTGAGATAGTTTGAGGGTTGGTGATGTACAGATGTAGCTGAAGGTCATGGAGTGCTTGAAATTGCCTCTAAATCTTAATCTAAAAAACACAACAAACAAAGCAGAAACAGACCCATAAATACAGAGAACAAACTGATGGTTGCTAGAGCATAGGGTAGGTTGATAGAGATAGGGCATGGGGAAAGGGCAAAGTGGGTAAAGGGGGTTTGGGAGTACAGGCTTGCAGTTACGGAATGAATAAATCATGGGGATGAAAGGTACAGCATAGGGAATACAGTTAGTGGTATCGTAATTGTGTTGTGTGGTGGCAGATGGAAGTTATCCTTATGGTGAACACAACATAACGTACAGACTTATAGAATTACTGTGTCATGTTCCCTAAGAATCTGGAAACTAACATAACGTTTTGTGTCAACTGTACTTTAATAAAAAAAGGATACATGGTGCCCAGAGAAGGGAGTCTGGGGCAGGGCTGAGGAACACTCACATTTCATAGTGGAGTAGGGAAGGAGGATCCCTGAAAGTAAAACTGAAAGGGGAGGCCAAAAATGTGGAAGGAAACTCAGTGGTTTCTTGGGAGGTAAGGAAGAGTTTGTCTTAAAGAGACAGTAGTGACCTGCGTCATGATGCTAAAAGGCCAAGTTCAGACACATGTCTGTTGGATTTGGTTACAAGAAGGCCTTGTATAAAATGTAGAAGGGCCACCCTGGGGAGATGTGGGGACAAAACTCCAGCTAGGAGTGGTGTGAAGGGCCATGAGAGGTGAGGATATAAAGTCGAGTTTAATTCATTTAAGGAGTTTGGCTGTGAAGGAAAGAGAGCAAAAACTTGACAGTAAATGGGCATTTAAGTTTAATTTTAGAAGGTTTTAAATTTTATTTTAACTTAAAAAAATACTGATAGGAAGGCGCCAGAAAAGAGAGGTTAGAGATACAGGAGAGGGGATTCACTGTCTGCCATTTTTATTAAGACTCCTGGGGTGGCTGGGAAGGGCAAGGGTGAGTCCTAGAGAATAGGGAGTGCGATGCGTGCTCAACATTAAGAGGTCAGAAGGAGGAGAAGTATGAGTGCACAAATAAGTAGGGTTGTAGATGGGATGGCAGGCTGTTCAGGTAACTTTTACCTGAGAGGAGTGAGAGTTAAGGAGCTGCTGTGAGAGAAGATGTGATGGGCCCTGGGTAAGCAACTTGAAAAGCAGAAGGCTTGCATAGCTCTGAAGCACAGACAAACTAGCTGACCAGCAACAGCGCCGAGACAGACTCACACTTCTTCATGTTATCAGGCAAACTCCTGAGCGTTGGGTCTTCCTGTAATTTGACTTACTTTAGGTAAAATCCAGCTGGGGGATATTTATAAACACTTGGTTTACAGACTGTCACATAAAAAACAAAACAAAACTGTGAAGAGTAAACTCATTCTACTCTTCCTTGATGTAAATTCAATGTCATGTCCCCTAAGAATCTGGAAAATATAGGTCTATCCATATACTCCTTAACTAAATGACATATACAAAATTCAGTTATGCAAACGGAATATATGAGAGTTTTTTCCCCCAACCTTAGAGCATTACCAAGGACTCTGTTTTGCAAAGGGAAAAGAATATGGAGTTTGGAGCCAGATAGATTTGGTTTATTTTTTCTTAAAGATTTTATTTATTTATTTGACACAAAGAGAGAGATAGTGAGAGAGAGAACATAAGCAGGGGGAGTGGCAGGCAGAGAGTGAGGGAGAAGCAGGCTCCCGCTGAGCAGGGAGCTTAACGCAGGGCTTGATCCCTGGGATCATGAACTGAGCCAAAGCCAGATACCTAACCGACTGAGCCACCCACGCCCCAGATTTGTTTTAAATCTAAGTTTTGTTAAGTACTAAAATGACCACAGGTGAGTCACTACCCTGGGCTCAGTTTTCTCATCTTTTAAATAGTAAGATCTACCTGAAGTGGGTTGTTGGAGGATTGAGCGAAGTGATATATGGAAAATATCCAGGACAATGCATGGCACAACGTGCTCAGAGAGGAGTCTTTTTATTTATTCTTGGTTTATAGGATTTATAAGAATAACTTGCAGGGTTACTATGAACAATCTCTCATTGCCTGTTCAGTCAATCTATTAACATTTATGGAACACCTGCTAGATATCATGTGCCTGGTCCTTTGTTAGGGACAATGGAAACAAAGAAGGTTGAACCATAGTTGTCGCCCTAGAGCTCCTTGTGCTGCACTTAAAAAATGTTTTCATGCAACAGTTTTGTAAACATGCACTTCTAGAGTCTGTTAGTTGCTTAACTGAATGCACAATTTTAGCCCAGTGGCTAGTATATCTGTCACTTAATAGATCTTATTTTTCCTCTCCTCTTCTCCCGAGATAAGATACAGGCAATGCAAGCTTTGTGACCAGTTGTTATACAGAAATCTGATTCAGAATTACAAATAACTTATAATAGGTGTGGAAAGAAACCATCGAAAAGCATGAGCTTCTTAGGAAAGCTGACCTCTGGGCCCAGACGTCCAGGGTTGGTTGCCTGTTTTGCCCTAAATAGCATCCCTGATGTGATCTGAAAAATTTTGCATCTTTTCTGACCCTGCCTGTGTTTCCTGTGGTTTTGCCTCAGGGATATCCTTTCCATTTCTGAAAGCTGAGTGTCTGACACTCATATCTGTTTTAGGTTTCTTGAAGTTCCTTGGAACAGTTTCTTTTCTTACTAAAATTCACAATTTGGTGGCCAGTCTTTCTTCGGGCTCAATAAGGGACACTGTGCTCTCCAGAGTCTGTAGCAGGTCACTGCCTTATGATAGCAGGTTCTTTCTTATTCCATCTTCCAGTGAATTAAAATTTTTTGTTTTATGAAATTAAAAAGAATTATATGGGGGCGCCTGGGTGGCTCAGTGGTTTAAAGCCTCTGCCTTTGGCTCAGGTCATGATCCCAGGGTCCTGAGTTCGAGCCCCGCATCGGGCTCTCTGCTCAGCGGGGAGCCTGCTTCCTCCGTCTCTCTCTGCCTGCCTCTCTGCCTACTTGTGATCTCTGTCTGTCAAATAAATAAATAAAATCTTTAAAAAAAAAGAATTATATAAATGCATTTTCATAAAATAGTAAGACATGCAAGTTCAGAGCATAAGATGTGAAATACCTTATTTTTTTTCTCATCCCTTCCATTCTTCAAAGTAACACTGTTAACAATTTGGGAAATAATTTTCTGGATATTATTCTATGTATTTCCATACATACTCATTTTTGAAGGAAATATGTATATTCACATACATTTTTTAAATATACATTTTAAATAAAACCAAGATTATAACACACAAATTATTCCCAAGCTATCTTTTCTCAATAAATGTTGGAGATATTTGAAACTGTACATTTAGATCTATCTCAATCTTTTGGTTTTGTTTTGTTTTTTGTTTAAGTTTTCATTGACTTTATTTTTTTTAAAAGATTTTATTTATTTATTTGACAGAGAGAGACACAGTGAAAGAGAGAACACAGCAGAGGAGAAGCAGAGGGAGAGGGAGAGGGAGAAGCAGGCTTCCTGCCAAGCAGGGAGCCCTATGTGGGACTCGATCCCAAGACCCTGGGATTATGGGATCATGATGTGAGCCGAAGGCAGATGCTTAAGGACTGAGCCACCCAGACACCCCAATCTTTTTTTTTTTTTGCTTTTAAAGATTTATTTATTTATTTAGGAGAGAAAGAGAGATTGTGCGTGCAATGGGAAGAAGCAGAGAGAATCTGAAGCAGACTCTGCGCTGAGCGTGGAGCCCAATGTGGGGCTCAATCTCACAACCTTGAGCCCAGGACCTGAGCCCAAACCAAGAGTTGAATGCCTCACTGACAGCACCACCCAGGTGCCCCTATCTCATTCTTGTTAATAACTGCATAGAATCCTATATTACAGATGAAACGTAATTTATATAGTCAATCTCTTCTTGATAGCCGAAGGCAAACTCCTGAGTTTTCCCCCAAACTTGGTCTTCCCATAATCTTTTCCATTTCATTTACCTGCAACTCCTCCAGTGGCTCAAGCCAGTATTCTCCAGTCATATCCCACCCTCTGCCTTTTCTTTTTCTTTTTAACACTTATCATTTGACATATACCTCTTTGGACTATGTCAAATATCTCCTCACTGGAATGTGATATCAACAGGTGAGGAACAAGAGATGGCAGCAGTGAGAAGGGCAAAGGTAAACCTGTTCAAAGTAAAGTGTGTGTGTATGTCTGTATGTGTGCATGGTGCATGCGTGTGTTTACCTTGGCACCAACTCTGGATTATCTCCCTTCTGTAATACTTTTTAAAATTAATTATTTTTATTAACGTATAATGTATTATTTACCCCAGGGGTACGTGTCTGTGAATTGTTAGGCTTACACACTTCCTAGCACTTATCATATCACATACCCTCCACAATGTCCACAACCCAACCATCCTTTTCATCCCCCTTCCTCCAGCAACCCTCAGTCTGTTTTGTAAGATTAAGAGTCTCTTATGTTTTGTCTCCCTTCCGATCCCATCTTGTATCATTTTCTCCTTCCCTACCCCCCAAGCCCCCCACTGTGCCTCTCAAATTCCTCATACCAGGGAGATCATATGATAATTATCTTTCCCTGATTGACTTATTTCACTCAGCATAATACCCTCTAGTTCCATCCATGTTGTTGCTAATGGCAAGTTTCGTTTCCTTTGATGGCTGCATAGTATTCCATTGTGTATATATACCACATCTTCTTGATCCATTCATCTGTTGATGGACATCTAGGTTCTTTCCATACTTTGGCTATTGTGCATTGCTGCTATAAACATTCAGGTGCACGTACCCTTTCGGATCACATTTGTATCTTTAGGTTAAATACCCATAGTGCAATTGCTGGGTTGTAGGGTAGCTCTATTTTCAACTTTTTGAGGAATCTCCATGCTGTTTTCCAGAGTTGCTGCAGCAGCGTAAATTCCTACCAACAGTGTAGGAGGGTTCCCCTTTCTCCGCATCCTCCCCAGCATCTGTCATTTCCTGACTTGTTAATTTTAGCCATTTTGACTGGTGTGAGGTGGTATCTCTCTGTGGTTTTGATTTGTATTTCCCTGAGGCCAAGTGTGGAGCACATTTTCACGTGTCTGTTGGCCATCTGGATGTCTTCTTTGCAGAAATGTCTGTTCATGTCCTCTGTGTATTTCTTGATTGGGTTATTTGTTCTTTGGGTGTTGAGTTTGAGAAGTTCTTTATAGATTTTGGATACTAGCCCTTTATCTGATATGTCATTTGTGAATATCTTCTCCCATTCTGTCAGTTGTCTTTTGGTTTTGTTGACTGTTTCCATTGCTGTGTAAAAGCTTTTGATCTTGATGACATAGCAATAGTTCATTTTTGCCTTTGCTTCCCTTGTCTTTGGTGATGCTTCTAGAAAGAAGTTGTTGTGGCCGAGGTTAAAGAGGTACTGTGTACTCCTCAAGGATTTTGATGGATTCCTGTCTCACACTGAGGTCTTTCATCCATTTGGAGTCTATTTTTGTGTGTGGTCCAGTTTCATTCTTCTGTGTGTGGTTGTCCAGTTTTCCCAACACAGTTTGTTGAAGAAATTGTCTTTTTTCCACTGGACATTCTTTCCTTCTTTGTCGAAGATTCGTTGACCATAGAGCTGAGGGTCAATTTCTGGGCTCTCTATTCTGTTCTCTGGATCTATTTGTCTGTTTTTGTGCCAGTACCATACCGTCTTGGTGATTATAGCTCTGTAATAGATCTTGAAGTCTGGAATTGTGATACCACTAACTTTTTGGGTTTTATTTTTCAAAATTCCTCTCACTATCTGAGGTCTTTTCTAGTTCCATTTCTTTGGAAAAAAAAAAAAGGATGTTGTTTGATAGGGATTGCATTAAACGTGCAGATTGCTTTAGGTAGCATAGACATTTTCACAATATTTGTTCTTCCAATCCATGAGCATGGAATGTTTTTCCATTTCTTTGTGTCTTCCTCAGTTTCTTTCATGAGTACTTTATAGTTTTTTGAGTACAGATTCTTTGCCTCTTTGGATAGGTTTATTCCTAGGTATCTTATGGTTTTGGGTGCAATTGTAAATGGGATTGAGTCCTTAATTTCTTTTTCTTCTGTCTTGCTGTTGGTGTATAGAAATGCAACTGATTTCTGTGCATTGATTTTATATCTTGCCACTTTACTGAATTCCTGTATGAGTTGTAACAGTTTTGGAGTGGAGTCTTTTGGCTTTTCCACATAAAGTATCATATCATCTGCAAAGAGTAAGAGTTTGACTTCTTCTTTGCCGATTCAGATGCCTTTAACTTCTTTTTGTTGTCTGATTGCTAAGGCTAGGACTTCTAGTACTATGTTGAATAGCAATGGTGATGATGGACATCCCTGCCATGTTCCTGGCCTTAGCGGAAAAGCTGTCAGTTTTTCTTCATTGAGAATGATATTCACTGTGGGTTTTTCATAGATGGCTTTGATGATATTGAGGTATGTGCCCTCTATCCCTACACTTTGAAGAGTTTTGATCAAGAAGGGATGCTGTACTTTGTCAAATGCTTTTTCAGCATCTATTGGGAGCATCATATGGTTCTTGGTCTTTCTTTTATTAATGTGTTATATCACATTGATTGATTTGTGGATGTTGAACCAACCTTGTATCCCTGGAATAAATCCCACTTGGTCCTGGTGAATAATCCTTTTAATGTACTATTAGATCCTATTGGCAGTATTTTGGTGAGAATTTTTGCATCTGTATTCATCAAGAATATTTGTCTCTAATTCTCTTTTTTGATGGAGCCTTTGTCTGGTTTTGGGATCAAGGTAATGCTGGCCTCAAAAAAAGAGTTTGGAAGTTTTCCTTCCATTTCTATTTTTTGGAACAGTTTACTGTTCGGGTTTTCTATTTCTTCCTGGTTCAGTTTTGGTAGTTTATACGTTTTTAGGAGTGCATCCATTTCTTCCAGATTGTCAAATTTGCTGGCGTGTAGTTGCTCATATTATGTTCTTATAATTGCTTGTATTTCTTTGGTGTTGGTTGTGATCTCTCCTCTTTCATTCATGATTTTATTTATTAGGGTCCTTTCTCTTTTCTTTTTGGTAAGTTTGGCCAAGGGCTTATCAATCTTATTAATTCTTTCAAAGAAACAGCTCCTACCTTTGTTGATTTGTTCTATTGTTTTTTTTTTTTTTTTTGGTGGGGGGGGTTTCTATTTCAATGATTTCTGCTGTGATCTTTATTATTTCTCTTCTTGTGCTGGGTTTAGTCTTTATTTGCTGTTCTTTCTCAGCTTCTTTAGGTATAGGGTTAGGTTGTATATTTGAGACCTTTCTTGTTTCTTGAGAAAGGATTGTATTGTTATATATTTTCCTCTCAGGACTGCCATTGCTGTGTCCTACAGATTTTGAAAAGCTGTGTTTTCATTTTCATTTGTTTCCAAGAATTTTTAAAATTCTTCTTTAATTTTCTGGTTACCATTTCAGAACATTGTGATCTGAAAATGTGCAAGGAATATTGCATATTGACCTGATTTGTGACCTGATTTGTGACCCAGACTGTGATCTATTCTGAGAATGTTCCATGTGCACTAGAGAAGAATGTGTATTCTGTTGCTTTAGGATGGAATGTTCTGAATATATCTGTGATGTCCATCTGGTCCATTGTGTCATTTAATGGATTTATTTCTGTCCATTTCAGTGAGGAAGGTGTTAATGTTCCCTATTATTATTGTATTATTGTCAATATGTTTCTTTGATTTTGTTATTAATTGGTTTATAGAGTTGGCTGCTCCCATGTTAGGGGCATAGATATTTAAAATTGTTAGATCTTCTTGTTGGACAGAACCTTTGAGTATGATATAGTGTCCTTCCTCATCTCTTATTATAGTCTTTGGCTTAAAATCTAATTGATCTAATATAAGGATTGCCACCCCAGCTTTCTTTTGATGTCTATTAGCATGGTAAATTGTTTCTTCACTTTAAGTCTGGAGGTGTCTTTGGGTCTAAAATGAGTTTCTTGCAGATAGCATATTGATGGGTTTTGTTTTTTATTCATTCTGATACCCTGTGTCTTTTGATTGAGCCATTTACCCTATTTACATTCAGAGTAACTCTTAAAAGACGTGAATTTAGTGCCATTGTATCACCTGTAAGGTGACTATTACTGTATATTGTCTCCTTTCTGGTCTACATTTTTAGGCACTTTGCCTAGAGGACCCCTTTCAATATTTCCTGCAGGGCTGGCTTGGTGTTTGCAAATTTTTAAAATTTTTGTTTGTCCTGGAAGCTTTTTATCTCTCTTTCTATTTTCAATGATAGCCTAGTGGAAATAGTATTCTTGGCTGCATGTTTTTCTCATTTAGTGCTCTGATATATCATGCCAGTTCTTTCTGGACTGCCAGGTCTCTGTAGATAAGTCTGCTGCCAATGTAATATTTTTACCATTGTATGTTACTGACTTCTTGTCCTGGGCTGTTTTCAGGATTTTCTGTGTCACTAAGACTTGTAAGTTTTACTATTAGATGACGGGGTGTGGACCTATTTTTGTTGATTTTGAGGGGGGTTCTCTGTACCTCCTGGATCTGATAGCTTGTTCCTTTTGCCATATTAGGGAAATTCTCTACTATAATTCACTCCAATATACCTTCTACCCCTCTCTCTCTTTCTTCTTCTTCTGGAATCCCAATTATTCTAATATTGTTTCATCTTACGGTATCACTTATCTCTCAAATTCTCCACATCATGGTCCAGTAGTCGTTTGTCTCTCTTTTGCTCAGCTTCATTATTCTCTGTCATTTGGTCTTCTATATCACCAATACTCTCTTCTACCTCATTTGCCCTTAGCAGTAAGAACCTCCATTTTTGATTTCACCTCATTAATAGCTTTTTTAAAATTTCAGCTTGCTTAGATTTTAGGTCTTTTATTTCTCCAGATAGAGTTTCTGTAATATCTTCCATGCCTTTTTCTTTTTTTTTTTTTTTAAAGATTTTATTTGTTTATTTGACAGACAGAGATCACAAGCAGAGAGGCAGGCAGAGAGAGAGAGAGGGAAGCAGGATCCCCGCTGAGCAAAGAACCCAACGCGGGACTCGATCCCAGGATCCTGGGATCATGACCCGAGCCGAAGGCAGTGGCCTAACCCACTGAGCCACCCAGGCACCCCTTCCATGCCTTTTTCAAGGTAGCACCTTGAGAATCATCATTCTGAACTGCAGTTGTAACATATTACCAATGTCCATATTGATTAGGTCCCTAGCCATCGGTGTTGCCGCCGCCGCCGCCGCTTCTTCTTCTTCTTCTTCTTCTTCTTCTTTTTTGGTGAGTTTTTCTGCCATGTCATTTTATCCAGATAAGAATATATGAAAGAGGGAACAAAATACTAAAGGGTGGCAAGGATACCAGAAAATTGTATGCTAACCAAATCAGAAGAGATACAAAGCCGGTGGGAGAAGATAGGGGGGAAAAGTAAATAAAAATAAAAAAATAAAAAATTATATATATAATATATATAAGAAAAATATATATACAAAAATAAGGGTAAACACAATAAAGGGATGGAATAAGAGTGTAAAGATGGAAATTAAAAAAAAATTCCTAAAAATGAATTGATAAGTTGGTTGGAAAAAGGAAAAAAAAAATGAGGAGGGAATGTGCTCAGACTGGAGACTAGAACAAGGCTATGTGCCAGATTAGGGTATATTTTGATCTATTAAAAGAAATTGCATCCCAAAATCCTTTAGGAAAAAAAAACCTATATGATTACAAAAAGTAAGTTTAAATTCAATGAAGGGATAAAATATTACTATAACAATGAAGTTTTAAAAGATTTTTTTTTGAGAAAGGTATTGTTAAGATAAATTAGTTAAAAATGCTAAAAGAGAAAAAAAAAAGAAAAAAAATGCTAAAAGAGGAAAGTGGTAAAGTTAAAATATAGAATTAAAAAAAGTTAAAAAAATTAACTTTGCAAGGCTAAAGGATCATGGGGAAAAAGTCACAAATTCTCTGCATTGCTTTCTCTTAGCTCTGGAGTTCCACTGTTCTCCTTTATCAGTGAGCTTTGCCTTGGCTGCAGGTTGCTGCTAATCTTTTGGGGGAGGGGCCTGTTGCATTGATTCTCAAATGTCTTTGCCCGAGGCGGAATTGCACCACTCTTGCCAGGGACTGGGCTAAGTAATCTGCTGGGGTTTGGTCTCAGAGCTTTTGTTCCCTGAATGCCTTCTGTACAGCTTTGGGAATGAAAAAGCGGCCTCCCGATATCTGGCCAGGAGGAGCTAAGAGCTTGGGGCTCCCTGTACTTAGTGCACCCTCAGAGAAAAGCAGTCAATCACTCCTGTCTCCTTGGTTTCCAGCTGTACTCCGAGCTCACCTGGCCTGTGACTGAGCATTTCTATCTCTGGCACACAGCCCCATTTGGAGTCTCCAAACCCAGCGGATTCCTGCTGTGCTGCTCCTCCTGAAGCAGGAAGGTGAGTCTCCCTGGATCTGCTACTTGTGGGGTCCCTGCTCAAAGAGCGGTAGTCCGACTGTGCTTTGGATCATGGTTTAAGGTAACCTCGATCTATAAGCTCACTCTTAGGCTCTGTCTCTGTAGTTGACTTCCCTGTTCTGATAACTGGCAGCTCTGCGACACTCAGACACCCCTGATCTTTCTTTGACCCCATGAAACCTGGGACCACACTGTCCCCATGAGGACTCCACCCCTGCTTAGCCTCTGGAGCGATGTCCCTCATGGAGCAGATTTCCCAATGTTCTGATTTTGTGCTCTGCTGCTCTGCCACTTGCTGGGAGCTGCCTCCACCCCCACCACCCCCACTCCCCCACCTATCTTTCTGTTGCTTCAGATTCACTTCTCCTCTTGTCCAACCTTTCGGAAAGTGGTCAATTTTCTCTTCCTAGAATTGCTGCTCTTCTCTTCTATCTCTTGTTGAGTGTGGGTGTTTGGAATGGTTTGATAACTATCTAGCTGAGCTCCTGGGACCTGATGTAGTTCCAGCCTGCTACTCCTATGCCCTCTTCCCTCTCTCTCTCTTCTGTAATTCTGACAGAAGTTTCTTTACCCCTAATCGCCTGGTTTCCCCATCTCCCCACAAGTGCCTGTTCTGGAATTTGTTGGCTTGTCTGTTCTTTTTTTACCTCTTACATCCATTCAGACACTAAAATCCTATCAATTTGCCTAAATATATCTTGCACAGACATCCATTCTTTTCAAAACCTAAGAACCACTCTATTCTAAAACATTATCAGCATTGTCCAACACTGTTGCTAGAGCCTCATAACTGCCGTCTCCATCTATTGTGCCCCTGCCTCTGCTCTCTCCTCACCATAATTTTCACTCTGCACTCAGACTGACTTTTTTCACAATGACATCTTGAAACCCTAACTGGCTTCCCCTTACCCATGCCTACGAGTCAAACTCATGATTCCTCACATTGCATTCAGATCTCTGCCTATTTTTCTAGCCTCATTATGTACCATTTGCTCCCATATTTCTATATGTCAGCCATGCTGATTTTCTTTCAATCCCTGTCTCAGGATCTTTGCAAAAGCAATTTCTCTGACAGCGAGGCTCTTTTTCTTCAGCCTTAATCTTACATCATTCAGATCCTATCTTTCATATATTTTTCTTAGAAATTCTTTCTATGACTGCATAGACCATACTCTGGACTTCTGTGTAACAGTCATGACGCTTCTATGTACTTAGTTAATATCTGTTCTCCTAGGTAGGCAGCATGGTCCTTGAGAGCAGGGACCCATGCCAGTCTTTATCACTGCCAGGCACACAGTGGCTTCTCAGCAAATGTTTGCTGAATGAATGAATACAGTCTAAACTTTGGAAGAGTAAAAATTCTCTAAAATTGCTGCCTTGGCCTTGCTTCAAGAAGTGAAAACCCAGTGTAAACTTGTTCAGATGAGACAATACAAGAAGAAAATGTGGTAGGGCAGAGCCATTTCTATAGCCCCTCCTGGATCAGGCTCCTCCACTAATGGATGTTCACAGATCCATACTAGTGGACCACTCCGCTAGTAGAATGGGGTTAATATGAGAACCACACTGTGGTTAAGTAATTTCACACTTATTGCATAGATAGAACTTAATTATATGCAATCATATCATTAATTGTTTAGAAATTGACCGTTAAGAAATGGAATGTTAAGAAAGTTGAATGTGATTCATCTTGTAGAATGAGTTTACTTTTCAGGCCATTTCTTTGCTGTCCTTATAAAAATCAGGTTAAAAATAATGCTGTGTAAAACTAACGATGTACTATATGCTGGCTAATTGAAAATAGTAATAATAATAATAATAATAATTTTAAAATGCTGTGAGTTATTCTTAAGGACAAATACTTGACTTACTCTCAACTGATTTTTTTTTTTTTATTAGTGGCCTCACCTTGAGTAATTTTATTTATTTTTTTTCAGTGTTCCAAGATTCATTGTTCATGCCCCACACCCAGTGCTCCATGAAATACGTGCCCTCCTTGGCTCATCTAACTCCCCACCCCCTTTCCTCCATCACCTTGAGTAATTTCAACCCCATGGATATTTCCTATAATCAAATCATCTAATCAGCTTTCTAGATCAGATACAATTGAAGCTAAAGCGATACAAACCCTTATGACGGTTTTGAGTGCTAAGAGATAGAATATGATCTCAGCTATAATTATAGCATTGTTGAGACTATAAGGATTTAACCTTCATATTTCAAATTTGAGGGTTTTATATAACTGCAAGAATCCACAAACAATGATGACATTCTCAAGAGGAAAGTAATCAGAAATAAATAGCACTGCCAACTTTTCTATTATACTTAGGAACCTGGTAGAGAGGGCTAATTTCGCTCCAGGATTCCTATGACACTCAGGCACAATCCACCAGGAAAGAAGCTTATGACCATACTTGCTCTTTAATCTGCAATGCCAGTTTCAGCAGAATTTATAATCAGTTGGGGGTTTGACAGACTGACAACAACCTCTCTGCTCCCATTTTTATCTTCTTGATAGCTTATTTATTGCAAGAGCATGATATTTATTCTTCATAACATGCTAATCATAATTACTAAGGAAATCACTGGTTAGCCTTCCTGGCATTAGGCAATCAAGAAAACAACAACAACAACAACAACAAAAAACCCAGGATGGAGACAAAAACATTTCATTAGAAAACAAAAGGAATCAGAATGGAGCACATTTTGATATCATTATGATTTGGTTCTTACAAATTACTAGTAACAACTTGACTAAAAAATGTCACTGTAGACATACAAAGCCAGGTTGTTGCAACATGTGGATTAGAGTTTGCTCCCATCTGGGAATAGCTGAGGAAGTTTCCAGAGAGGGCAGTAATAAATAGTGGTCACTTTAACTAGAGACAGCCAGTCCTATTTTAGTTCTGCATCTTCAGGTCTCCTCTATTTGCCTTCTTGTTTTTGTGTTTCCTGTCCACTTTAGGTTCCTGACACTTTTTATCTTTTCTTCTCTACTCTCCCATGGAACATTCTGGTGGGAATATAATTCCATGTATTACTTCTCCTTGGGATAGTTACATTTATGGTTACATTTATTATTTACTTTATCTCTAATTGAAAAATTAGAGGGTTTTTTCCCTGTTTAATTCTGAACATCAATGGTTTTTATTACCCTTAAAGTCAGGGATACTATCCTAGTGTCTCTAAAAATAGACAGTTGTCTACTTTGCCTTCTGGCAAAGTGAATTCTGGATCTAAAATGAAAAATGTTATGGAAGAAATAAGAAGATTCTTTCCCAGTGAATTAAAGCAGAGAATAAAGAAAGGTCCAGAGATGGTTTATAAAATATTTTCCTTCCAAGGTCATCCAAGCTTAAATAGCCCTGAACATTTATCAGTGGGAAAATTTGTCAATACCACTTAGAAATTCTTTAAAGTACTAGGGAAATGCAAAAAGGACATTTGAAATGAGTTACAATGAAGTAATTTGTAATCATTTTAAAGATTTTATTTATTTATTTGACAGAGATGACAAGGAGGCAGAGACACAGGCAGAGAGAGAGAGAGAAGGAAGCAGGCTCCCCGCTGAGCAGAGAGCCCAATGCGGGGCTCGATCCCAGGACCCTGGGATCATGACCTGAGCCGAAGGCAGAGGCTTCAACCCACTGAGCCACCCAGGCACCCCTGTAATCATTTTACATATTTTTTTTTGGTCCTTTTTTAATTTAAATTTTTAATTTCTTTTCAGCATTATTTTACATATAATTCTGAGAGAACTTGGCATATAATTTAATAAAAATCTGATTAATGGGGAAAATTCACCCAACAAAATAAAATTGAAGTTTTTCCCATAGATGACTGATAAGAAGTAGCCTAAAATATAATATTGAAATGAAAATTCATTGTGAAGACCAAAATGCTGTAGATGTTCCCCACTCAACTAGGTTAAGGAACTGTTTGGAGTATTTGGAAACTGTATTTGTAATTGACTGAAGATAATGATTTTGCACATCTGCCTCTGTAATTGTTGGGTAGTTGTGTCAATAACTGTTTATCCTGGATTATTTGGAAGTTCAAACTAGTTTGTAGGATTGAGAGATTTATAGAAAAACAAAGGCTGCTATATATAAAAGGTCTGGGAATTTGATGAAAAGAGCTAATTATAAATAACTTAACCAGAAGGAAATGAGAAGAAATTAGATATGTCTGCACAAAATTCTAAACAGAATACTATTTTAAAGTCACAACACCATGGTGGCCAGAAAAAGGGTATTCTTATAGCAAGGAAATATGACAGAATGATTTAGGTTGAATATGAAAAACCGACTAAGAAATCTAAGAAATTTAATACCCTCTGTAATATCCTCCTATGGGCCCAATGGGAGTTCATTTTTAAAAGTAGCACTAGAATAAACAAAGAATTTATTTTCAGGAACAAACCACTTACCTCCAGTTTTTACTTTAGTTTTGTATCATGTTAAGTAGAATAGTCCACTTAAATTCGTATCAGAAACACGAGTTGAAGGGTGTCTTGGTGGCTCAGTTGGTTGGGCATCTGCTATCCACTCAGTCCATGGTCCCAGGTCCTGGGATGGAGTTCCACATTGGGCTCCCTGCTCAGCAGGCAGCCTGCTTCTCTCTCTCCCTCTCCCTGCCACTCTGCATACTTGTGCTCTCTCTCTGACAAATAAATAGATAAAATCTTAAAAAAAAAAGAAACATGAGTTGAAGTTTCAAGTCTGCTACTTAAAAATGTGGGATCTATGGTAAATTCATATGGCTACATTTGCAAATGGGGATAACAGCACCTACCTCACTGGGGCTATTGTGGCTGTGAAAGTGCTATACAAATACTAAGTAAAAGCTTGTAATGGTGAAGTAGTTTAATCCTTTTGCTTAGCTGAGCCACACTAATTTACCATAAATCCACAGCTTATATCATATTCTTCTGAAATTTAACAATTTCCAAGTAGGTTTCACATTTGAGGTTTCTTTGATCAAGGAACAGATGATGTGGGAAAGTTTAAGATTGCATGGTCATGAGGATTATGTGCTTATCAGTGGTCTGGTTTAATGGACATGCTCCTTGTAATGCACTGTTGCATTAAAAAAAAACATTAATTTCTGGAGGTAAATTTGTACTAAATGTATCCAGTTAACTTCTCTAAGAATATTTTTTGATTGGTAACTCTTAATTGTGCTGATCTTTCTCTTGTAGGTTTCAGTATCATGGTCATTCCTTAATCTTTTCTTTTCATAAGGGAAACTTTCTAGATTTTGGCCCCAAAAGTGCTGAAAAAGAAAAACTGGTATTTACATTATGATTTATTGAGTTAAAACAAAAAAACAGGAAAATTAGGTGAAAAAAGGAAACTAACATTTCTTTATTTTAATCGGGTTAATAAGACAACTGTTAAAAATGGTTGTATTATGTGTTGTGGATTTTTAAAAAGTGTAGAATAGATAATAAATGATTCTTTTGGTGGGCATGAGGGCATAATCCATGGAATTCATTCTGATTTGGTGTTGAATATTTTTACTTTATATATCTGTCTTTTACACTTTCTTATTATGACAAGTTTCTGAATTCTCACATCACCTTGATTCATCTTACGTGAATTTTGTCATGAAATTTGATATGTAAACATCAATCTGTTCAATTTCATCTGAAAATCACAGTCTCTTTCCCCACCACAGAGGTAGGTTTGGATTCAAACTGTCTCTTTAATTATTAGACCCTTCTTTATTACTTAACAAATATATTTTTGCAGGTAAAGAAAAAAAACCATTAATTTTGCAATGTCCTAATCATAGTCTGTGGAGAGATGTTTTGTGGTCACCTAGAAAGGTTTTCTAGTTTCCAGGTGAATATAGTCTGTTAATCTGTTTATAGTAAAGGTTGAGAATGTTATAATATTAATCTTTTCACATAATAACCAGGGAGGTTGTGTGAAATACTAGGTGACCATAATTCCACATTAAAATGTATAAAACAGAAACAGTTGAAATTAATTTTTATGTCACATTTGGCTTTTAAAATAAGATGGGATGAACCCGGTTTTAGAAAAACAAGTGGAACTAGAGAAAGTATGCTGGTTTGGATGTGATTGTTTACCCCAAATCATTAAAAATAACATACACTTAGTCTTAAATATTTATTTTTTTTCTTTGTTTTTACCTCATTCTTCACCATCTCTTGTATGATTGAAATAATCACTTGTAATTATTCTAGATGATGACACTTAGTGGAGTAGTCTTTTTCTGATTTACTGACATTGTTTTTGAATATCATCTTTTTTTTTCCTCCTTGGTAAATTGACTGCTTCCTTAAAGAGACTCCAGGTGCCAATTATGTTACATTATGCTTATCAGTGGGGGAACTCATGATTTTTTTTCTTAAAAAATGAAAAGATAACATGAAATGGATAACAAAATATAAACTTTATATAAAATGTAAAGAATAAGTAGAAATACAGTTGAAGAGATATGGCAAAGGAAAAAAGGAAAAGTAAAAAAAAAAAAATCTGGTCCCAGGAAATCACTTTAGGATACAATAGGCAATATAATACAATAAAAAAGAAAGCATAGGGATTAAAGTCCTGAAGAAAAATGGGGAAAAAAATAACAAGGTGTATTTTAGGCAAGGCAAGAATAAAAAACCCAGAGGTTATAAGAAAACAAGATTTATTTTAAAAATCAAGAAAACTGTTAAAACATTTGCAATACCTTAAGGATAACTGAATTGCAAAACTCTACAGGAAAAGATATACAGAAGCAAAAACATTAAAGAACATTTTAGATTTTATTATATTTTGTCACCATGATTTCTATTTTTGAAAAATGGCAATAATCAGATTAACATTTACAGCAAAGTAAGGTTTCTAGGACATAATTTAGCTTCACAGAGTTTATATACTTCAACGAAGGCCATCAGAATGGAAAGGGGAACTTTTAAAGACATGCTCTAAAGGTAAAGAACCAATCACCAGAATCTATTTGAAAGGTAAGTTTCTTATAACACCAGCTGTTCTAAAGGTGTTTGAGAATGTACTAGTGGTTCAGCACCACTCCTGAGCCTGCTGTGGGAGTTATAGCCAATAACAGTGTATTGACATTTATATGGTTACGATGCTCTGACCTGAACTTGCTTAACTTGTGCCCTAGTGAACGCCAAATGTTTCACATTTACTGTAATGCTGAGATAAAAATAGCAAAGTTGATTAAATAAAGTTAAATGTTAATATAAAATAATAAAGTTAAGTACTTCATATACTGTTGTTCCTGCCCATTTGTTTTCCTCACTGAGTAAGCAAATGCAATTTATGAAAAAATAGCCCTTCATATTATTTCCCTAAAGTTAGGCAGCATGAATAATTAGCCTTTACGAAGCAGTTATTAAAGCTTCACTCGCCTTGTAAATCAGTTGAAAATGAGGAGCAAGAGGAGAAAGTAAGATTCAATTTTTAGAATGCTGTTTTCATGCATTTTTAAACTGCTAGTTCTCCAGGCTTTTGTATTGTTGTAACATATTAGATGATGAAATTTGATTTATTTAAAACACCCTTTTAAACATTTTCATCTTCTTCAGCGACCAAGACTCAGAACAAAGTTGAATATTTACTTACAGTTCCATTAAGTTTTTCTCTAAATCAGGCATTTCCCTCCCTCTCTTATATTGTGATAATAAAGGTACTAATGGATGCTTTCATTGATGGGCCCCCTACTTAAGGAAAATGAAAACTAAAAATGATTCTGGTTCTTTAAAAGTTTATCCCTATGGCACCATCATGTAAGCATACATATGGGACAGTAAAAATGGAAGACGACACATTAAATGACATTATTATAAAATGCAATACTCTTGGAATGATCCCTTATTAAATTAGGCTCTATGATCTGAGATGAATTTCCCCGATCCCTAATCCATCACTGGAGAAATATTAAAAGATAGGTCTCAACTGGTATTAGAATCGCACTCAGTCTCTACTTTCATTATTTTGAATTAGGGTGCTACTGGGGGAAAGCCTCTTAATGAGAATTAGAGTGATTCACTGGCCTTCTTTTGGATTTTGACAAGTAAAATATTAACTCTTCAGTCACAGCTGTCTGAATTAAAATACTTGGCAGCCGCAGATGCACAAATTAAATTGGCCTTTATGTTTCCATATTGCTGACCTCCTTAGAGGCAAAAACATCAAACCCAACAATAACAAAAAAGTCACAGTGTGTCATTTCTTGGAAGAAAATGTATTTATTGGAGTTTTTATGTTTGTCTCAGTTCTAACATATAATTGAACAACTCTAGGACATTTTGAAGTGGAGTTTTGTTTTAATTATAAATTACATAAACTTCAGCTACACATCAGTTATTTGAAGCCACTAACTAGGTGTTAAAATAATCAGTGGAGTTATTTGGGGGTTTCATACCTATTTAAATCCCATTAATGAGATCTGTGAGTTGGCTATCAGAGTGAATATCTGAGTTCAGCTTCGATAAGTTTAAACAAATGTTTCCTTGGAAATATACACAAAGATTCATCCCTCCCTTCTCTCTAGAAATAGATTGAATTAAAGATGCACAATTAATTTAGTGGTATATACAAAACTCAATTGGTTTTCTCCTAAATATGGTGTGTATTTTTTCTAAATATAGTGTTTAAATATAAAATTTGCCTTACAACCAAAGAAATAAACAAAACATAGATGAAGAAAAGGTCATTGATACTGTGTGTCACTCAACGGAGTTAGTGATTTGAGTAAATACTTACTCAACAGAGTTAGTAAATTATACAGTAATTCTAACGATGATGAAAAACATGTGGTCTGTCATCACATACTGGTTTCTGATTTCTTTTCCTTTCCGTAGTCACTATAACATCATCTTCCACTCCTCTCTAATTACTGCTCATTGATCTGAACTTGTGATTGGTTGAACAATGATTTGAGATGGACATTGATGAATGAATCTTACCCATCTTACTTTACACATCCAGTAGTGTGATGAACTCAGGGACATGTGTTGTGAATCTAGGTTTCCCCTAAAACTGAGAACTAACAAAAAGGATTAGGGAAATATCTCCCCACCTCCCAATGAGGTCCAGGTTAAGATGGACGTACTCTCCTTCTGAGAAGTTTTGAGAACCTTAGTATTAAATAAACTGTAATTCTGAGACTGTGTGATACTTACATGCCCAGCTGAATCATGTCTCTATATCTTTGGGCATGTGTGGACCAAATGCTAAATTATGGATCCTATGATTAACTTTATTTTCATACACGTATACGTGGTTCTGTAGAAACAACGTGCCTAGGTCCAAGGGTACCATTTCTTTAGGAAGGATGTAGGTATGATATTATAAAATGGAGTTCAATGTCATTAATTAATTTCTCAGTGGATTTAGAATCTTAGGAAAAGTTTTTATTGACTTTTTTAGAGATATATTT